>NC_133963.1:3330496-3370496 GCF_031877795.1 Strix aluco
GGGGGGACAGGGGACAGGCAGGGGAGCAGGGGGCACCCCAAAAGCAGCCCCCCCGGGGGCAGCCCCCCCCCGCACTCACTGAAGGAGGGCTCCAGGCGGATGCACTCCTCGCAGTCCTGGAGGGGAAAGTGAGGGATCAGAGGTGCCCCAAAACCCCCACATCGCCCCCCCGCCCGCCCTGAGCCCTGCACCCCCCGAACCAGCCCCCCAGGACGCCCCAGACCTTGAGGGCCAGAGGGAACTCCAGCAGCTTGGTGTAGCAGGCGGCGCGGTTGCTATAGAGCCGAGCCTCGTGGGGGTTGCGGCGAATGGCCTCGCTGTAGTGCTTCATAGCCTGGGGGTAATCCCCTGGGGGGCCACAACAGCAGGGGGGGGTCACCAAAGATTCGGGGCGCCCCTTCTACCCCCCCAAGGCCCCCCTTTACCTCTCTGAAAACACTCGTTGCCTTTATTCTTCTCCTCCAGTGCCAGGTTGGGGTCGATGTACGCCAACCGCTCCTGCTCCTTTAAGATCTTCTCTGCCTGTTGCACCAAAATGAGGGCTTGGGGGGGGCCCGGGGGCACTGCACCCCCTTTTCTGACCCCCTAAGATCCCCCCAAATCACCTGCTGACACTTCTTGAGCACGTCGGGGGTGCGATGCTCAGCTAATGACTTATTGTAGAAGTTCACGGCGTCTTTGTACCGCTCCTCCCGCAGGTACGAGTTCCCGATGCGAGCGTACGCCCTGGGAGAGGATTTTTGGAGTATGGGGGAGTTTTGGGGGGGCTGGGGGGTCGCTCTCTCTTCAGCCCCCCAATCTTGCTGTACTCACTTCGCAATCTGCCTGTAGTCCTCCCGGTTCTCCCGCCCCACCTCGATGGCTTTTTCACACAGCTCTCGGCAGCGGTTGTAGTCGCCTGTCTCAAAGTAGACAGCTGTAGGAGGAAGAGAAAAGGGGGTTCAGTCAGATTTTGGGGGGTTTGGGGGATTCTGGGGGGCTCAGGGGGTTTTGGGGGTCACCCACCTGCTTGGTTGGTGACATAGGTCATGTTGGTGGGGTCCAGCTCCTCGGCGCGGGTGTAGTGAGCCAGGGCGGTGGTGAACTCCTTCCGCTTGTAGGCAGCGTTGCCCAGCTCCTTCTCCTGCTGCGCCTACGGTCGGGGGGGACGGGTCACCCCAAAACCCCCCCATGCAGCCCAAAACCTTCCCTGCACCCCCCGATAACTCCTTTCCCTTGTACGCAGCGTTGCCTGGCTTCTTCCACTGCGCTCACGGTTTGGGGGGACCAGTCACCCCAAAGTGCCTCCTCAGACCCACCCCCCCGGGTTTTGGGGAACCCCTCTCACCTCCTTCTTGTTTTCGGGGAGCTCCTGGGGCGGAGGGGGCTGGGCAGGGGGCTGGGGAGGGGGGCGGGGGAGGTGGGGAAGGGGCCTCCTCCTCTTCCTCGGCCCCACTCAGGTCCACCCCCAGCAGCACGCTCAGGGTCGTCATCACCCGGGGGTCCTGCAGCTTCCTGGGGAGGGGACGAGGGGGTGTTTGGGGGGGCTGCACCCCAAAATCTGTACACCTCCCCCCCCCCCGGGAGGACTTGGTGCCCCCAGATTGCCCCAACACCCCCCGGCACCCCAAAACCAGCCATAAGCCATCCCAGCACACAGCTGGGGTAGCGACCCACCAACTGCCCTGAATCCCCCCCCGAGCCCCCAAACCTGCCCTATAGCCCTGCCAGCACCCCAAAATCAGCCCTAAAGCCCCCCATCCCTGTCCCAATGCCTCCCAGCACCCCAGCCCCCCCCAAATCTGCCCCTGTCCCCCCTCACTGACGTGCCCAGCTGTGACGGGTTGCTGCGCAGCTGCTCCAGCAGCCGCCGGTACTCGGGGTCCCCCAGCAGCGCCTGGGTTCGGGGGTCCCCCTCCAGCCGCCCGTACAGGTCCGGCACACTGAAGGGGTTCAGCAGCTTCCGCTCTGGGTGGGGGGCAAGGAGGGGTGTCAGGAACCTCCCCAAACCCCCTTGTACCCCCCTTGGGGACCCCAGTCCCTCTCAGGAACCCCAAAACTGCTCACCAGGAAACCCCCCGCCCCACTCTGGCACCCCTAAACCTCTCTGCACCCCCTCCCAGGACTCCAAACCCCCCGAGAGCCCCCTAAAACCTCTCAGGGCCCCCCAAGCAGCCCCACCAGCCGTGCCTCCACCCTCTGCAGCCCCTCCATCTCCTTCAGCACCCCATTTCCCAGCTGCAAACCCCCTCAGCACCCTGTTCCCCCCAGTCAGCTCCCGCACCTATCAACCGTGCCTCCGCCCCCCCAGCACCCTCTCCCTGGCCCCAGAACCCCCCAAATCCCTCCCGGGCTGCCCCATGCGCACCAGCCATGCCTCCACCCTCTGCAGCCTCTCCACCCTCTTCGGCACCCCCTTTCCCAGGCCCAACCCGCGCCCTGCCCTCCTAGCTCCCCAGATCCCCCCCGTACCTGCCAGCCGCGCCTCCACCCCCCTCAGCCCCTCCTTCAGCTGCGCGTTGCCTGGTTCATGCTTCAGCCCCTCCTCGTACGCCGCCTTGGCCTCCTCGAAGCGATGCAGGAACTCCAGCGCCGCCGCCTTGCGCGAGTATCCCTGGGGCGGGGGGACGCAAGGTGAGCGCCCCGGGGCTGCCGCAGCCGGGGGCACCCCGGGGGCTCCCCCCACCCACCTTGGCCCAGTCCGGGCGCAACTCGAGGGTGCGGCAGGCGTCGGCCAGGGCGCGGGCGTAGTCGCCCTGACGGGCGTAGGCGGCCGAGCGGTTGCTGAAGAGAACGTGGTTGCGGCCGTCCAGGGCGATGGCGGCCGTGTAATGGCGCAGGGCCCCCCCCACGTCCCCCGCCGCCAGCGCCCGGTTCCCCCGCTCCTTCAGCTCCTGTGCCTGCACAGGGGGTGAGGAGGAGGAGGGGGGGGGTGAGGAAGGGCAGGGGAGAAAGGCAGAAGGAAGATGCAGGGCCACGAGGAGGAGGAAGGTGTGAAGAAGAGGAGGCGCACGAGAAGAAGGAAGATGCGAGAGAGGAAGGGCCACGAGGAAGGCGGAGGGGCACAAGGAGAAAGGCACGAGGAAGAGAGAGGAGGAAGGAAAAAGAGAAGGGGTGCAAGGAAAAGAAAAGTGTGAGGAATGGGAGGCTCAAGGAAGGGGTGTGAGGAAGAGGAGGGGCATGAAGAAAGGAGGGGTTGGGAACACGAGAGAGAGTGAGTAAAGGGCAAAAAAGAGGAGTGAACACAAGGAAAAGGAGGGGAGAAAAGTGGGAGGAAGATGAAGGGCCACGAGGAGGAGGAAGGTGCAATGAAGAGGAGAAGAAGGCAGGGGAGCACAAAGAGGAAGATGCAAGTAAGAAGAAGGTGTAGGAGGAGAAACAGGTGGGAAACATGAAGGAGCATGAGAAACAGTAAAGTTTGATGAAGAGGAGAAGCATGAGAAAGGTGGGGGGCCACGAGGAGGAGCACGAGCATTAGAGGTCAGGGCAATAAGGAGGGTGCGAGGAAGATGTGAGGCATGAGGAGAGCAAGGGACCGCAAATAGGGAAAGAGGCACAAGGAGGAGTACGGCGGCAGTAAAGTGAAGCAGCACAAGAGGGATGAAGGTGCGAGTAAGAGGAGGGTGGGGGGCACATGGTGGGATGAAAAAGAGAACAGGCCAGAGAAGGAAAAAGGGGGGCGTGAAAAGGAGAACGTGAGGAAGATGAAGTGGGGCCCCAGGGAGCCCCAACCCCCTCAAGGCCCCCCCCGCCCTGCTCCAGGACCCCAAACCCCCTCAGACCCCCCCCGCCGGGGGCTCCACCTCCCCTCGGGCCCCTCAAGGCTCCCCCAACCCCTGAAGGGCCCCCAGACCCGCCAGACCCTCCCCCCCCATCCCCTCAGAGCCCCTCCAGCCCCGCTCCGTCACCCCAAACCCCCTCAGGACTCTCCGAGACACCACAGCGGCCCCCCTGGACCCGGCTCTCCACCTCCCTGCAGGACCTCCAGCCCCCGCGACCCCTCAGAGACCCCCAGGCCCCTCGAAATCACCCAGATCCCCTCAGGGACTCCCGCGATCCCCTCTCAGGGCCCCCCCCAGCTCTGCTCCGGGACCGCAACCCCCCTCAGGGCCTCCCCGCCGCCTCCCCCGGCCCCTCCCCGGGTCCGCAAACCCCCAAAGGGGAGGCCACAGTCCTCTCGGAGCCCCCCCAGACCCCTCCGGGACCCCCAGGACCCGCCGGCCCCCGCCCACCTCCTCCATGGCGGCCCAGCCCGGCCCTGCTCCGCTCCGCTCCCGCCGCTAACGCGCCGCCTTCTGGAAGCTGCTAGAAGCCTCGCGCCCCGCCCGCCCGCGCCTCATTGGCCGCCGGTCCCGCCCGCCCGCCCCCGCGGGCACGTCCATTGGTCGCCGGCTGCGATCCCGCCTTCCCATTGGCCGCCGGGGGAAAGCGGTCCCAGCCTCCCTCCAGCCCCGCCTCCCCGCCGGAAGCCGCCGGCAGCGCCCGCCTCTGCGCGCCCATTGGCCGCGACGGCCGGCGCTGGCCGCTCATTGGCGGGAGCGCTGTCTCCCTTCTGGAATTTTCCACCTCTCCCATTGGCTGCGAGTGGTGCCAATCACAGCGGGGGGGGGGCGGAATGCAGAAGAGAGTGCGCCCCCTGTCGGCCCGGAGGCCTCGCTGCCACACGTGTCCCCCGGGCGGCGAGGGGCGGAGCTTGCACCAGGGGGCGGAGCTTGCACAGGGACCCTGAGACCTTCGGGAGGGGGTCGGGGGGGGGGGCAGGGGGCTCGGATCGCTCCCCCTCCACTCCCCCGAGTGTGTGCTGCGGGAGGGGCCAGACAACTGAGTCCCTTAGGACACACACAGACATATGTGACCTTGACGTGACCCCAGCGTGACCCCCCATGACCTCCCCGTCACCCCTGTAGGACCCTCCCCCCACCCGAGCCCTCCTGCGCGTCCCCGTACAAACCCTCGTGCAAGGCCCCCCGCACCGTGATCCCCCCCCTTCCCCAGCAGGCCCCCCCGTGAGCCCCATGTGTCCCCGCGCGCCCCCCCGTGTCACACCCCCCGGTCCCACGGGGCGCACACCCCTCCACCCCCCGCTCGCTGCCGGGGGGACCCAGGTGTCCGGGAAAGAGGCGCCGGTGGGAAAAGGAGCCGCTGGGTTTATTGGGGGGGTGGGGGTGGAGGGCGCCCCTCGGCCCTTCTGGGTTGATTTTTCCTGATTTTGGTCCTTTTCCCCCAATTCCAACGGCTGGGGGCAGGGGGAGGGGTGAAGGCACCTCACGAGGGGGAGGGGGGGCACTTTGATACGCACAGACCCGCCCCGAAGCCGCAGCGGGGGTGGGGGGAGGGCAGATGCCTGGGTCGTCCCCCCCCCCCGACACCTGGGTCCCCCCGCACACCCCCCATGGCCCCCCCAGTCTCTTGTCCAGGCCTGGGTCTGCTCCGGGGGTCCCCGACGGCGGGGTCCTCGCTGGGGTCCCGGATGCCTGGGTCCTCTTGGAGGTCATGGGGGTCGTGGGGGTCCCAGACATCTGCGTCCTCTCCCCTAAAACCACTCCTGCCCCAAATCTGCCTTTTCTCCCCTCAAAAAGCAGCGGCGCCGAAAAAACACCTTAAAAAAAGCCAAAATGCCCCAAAAAGGGAAGTGGGGGAAGGGCAGGGGAACCCTCCTCCCCAAAACCCCAGGGTGATCCCCCCAAATGTCCTCAGAACAGGGGGGGTCCCCCGCCGTATCCCCAGGGGGGGTCCCCCACATGGGGGGGGCTCCCAGGAAGAAGGGACCCCCCGTCATCAGGACCCCATTCCCCCACCGCTGCCGTGGGGCACCCGCCCCCCCCGGTACCCCCGAGCGCTGAGGGGGGGGCAGCGGAGGGGGAGGGGGCGGCGGTGGCGGGGGGGGGAAGACAGTGCGGATGCCGCCCTCTTCGGGGGGCCGCAGGGGTCTTAGGGGCAGCCCCCCTCCCCCAATTTTGGGGGGCGGGGGGGGAGCCCCCCCACCTCCCCTCCTCCTCCTCCTCCACCATCCCCCCAAGACCCCCAAGACCACTCCGGCCGCCGCCGCTGCTGCCCCCCCCGCTGCCGCTGCTGGGGGTAGCATGGGGGGGGCATCCCTTGGCGTGGGGGGTCCCGGTGACACGGGGAGGGTCTCGCCGCCGGCGCGAGCCTGGGCGCAAAGCGGGGGGGTGGCGATGCCGGGGGGGTCGAGGGCGGACAGACAGACGCGGTAAGCGGCGCGCGGCTGTAACGCCGTCACCACGTACTCCCCCCGCTCCCCCCGCACCAAGGTCTCCGTCACCGCCCCCCCCCCCCGGCCGTAACCAACTCAACCGTAAGGATGCGCCGGGGGGGGCCGGGGGCCACCGGACCCTCAGAGACCCCCCGGGCGCCGCTTGGACCCACAGACCACCTGTTGACACCGGGACCCCCGGCGCCGCGGCGGCAGTGCCTGGCGCCGCCGCCATGACTCCGGGCGATGCCGCCACGGCCCCCGGTGACGCCGCCACGCCGCCCGGCGCGGCAGGGGGGTCACAGGCATCCATCTCCCCCCTCAAGTCCCCCACCGCCAGCCCCCGTAACCGCGCCGGCGCCTGGCACAGCAGCCCCTTGACCTCCAGCCCCCGCGGCGCCCGTCGGCGCAGCCAGTCCCGCAGCCAGGCCAAGTTGCAGCCGCAGAACCAGGGGTTGTTCCGCAGCCCCAGGTGGCTCAGGCTGCCCAGGTCGTCGAAGAGCCCCCGCGGCAGCGTCGTCAGGTTGTTGTCCGACAAATCCAGCCGCTCCAGCGACCGCATCCGCGCCAGGGCGCCGGCGGGGACGTGGCTGATGGCGTTGGCGGCCAGGGACAGGCGGCGAAGGCGAGCGCGGGGGAGGTTGGCCGGCGGCGCGGCCAACGCGTTTCGCCCCAGCGAGAGCTCGCTGAGGTTGACCAAGCGGCTGAAGGTGTCGTCCGCCATCCGCTGGTTGGCCAACAGGTTCCCGTCCAGCACCAAGCGCCGCAGCGCCGGCAGACCCTCGAACGCGCGGAGGGGGATGGTGTGAATCCGGTTGTCGTCCAGCCGCAGCTCCTCCAGCGCCGGCGGGAGTCCCGGCGGGACGCTGCTGAGGTGATTCCGGGACAAAAACAGCAACCGTAAGCGGCGATTTTCGGCGAAGGCGTCTTCTTCAATGCCGGCGGCCGAGACCGAGTTGTCGTCCAGGTGCAGGCGCTCCAGCAGCGGTGCCCGCGCCAGCGCCCGCCGGCACAGCCCGCGGACGTTGTTCTCCTGGAGGTGCAGCTCCCGCAGCGCCGGCGGCAAATACGCCGGCAGTTGCTCCAAGGCGTTGGCGTAGAGATACAAAACCTTCAACGCCGATAAATGGCCCAAACGCGCCGGGATGCCGGCGTCGCCGATCCGGTTGTTTTGGAGGAAGAGGGTGGTAGCGCCGGCGGGGAGACCCTCGGGAACAGCCGTCAGCCCCCGGTCATTGCAGTAGACGTGGCCGCCGGCGCAGCGGCAGACGGCGGGACAGGCGGCGACGGTGACAGTGACCACGGTGATGGCAGTGAGGATGGTCAGGAGGGGGGAGGGGAAAGGGGGGGTGCTCCCCCCGCGGAGGGCAGCCAGGGTGAAGGCTGTCAGGGCCCAGGTTGGGGGAGGGAGGGGGAGGAGGAGGAGGAGGAGGAGGGGGGGAGGGGGGGCCATGGGGGGAGGGGGGATCCTGTAGGGGGGAGGGGAGGGAGTAAGGGCGGGGGGCAGGGCACCCGGGCATCTGGGTCCTGCGTCCCCCACGGGCACTGTGTATAGGGCAGGGACCCTCCCCAGCCCCCCCCAGCTGTCCGGGTGCTGCACGACCCCCACTGACCCCATACATAGGACAGGGGCCCCCCCAGCACCCTCCATCCCCCCCCCCCCTCTGTCACAGGGGACCCAGGCGTATGGGCATGGTACCCCCCCAACACTATCGACAGGGCAGGGACCCCCCCCAAGCCCCCCCCCCCCATGGGGCACCCAGGCATCTGGGCACAGGATCCCCCTACAGACCCCATATATGGGGCAGGGCCCCCCCCCGAGCCCTCCCCCAGCACGGGGCGGGGGGCAGGGCCCTACCTGGGTCCTCTGCCTGCTGCCTGCCTGCAACCGTCCCCAGTCCTCGTGCGACGGGTCCTCGTGCGACGGGTTCTCGTGCGAGGCCGCTGCTACCGGCTCCAGTGCTCCATGGCCCCCCCCCACCGGGGGGGCCGCTTTGGGGAGGGAGGGGTCGTGAGCCAGAGGAGCCCTTGTGTGACACGAGCCCTTGTGCGCCACCCTCGTGTGACACCCGACAGGACCCAGGCGTCCGGGCCTCCGCCCTCCCCTCCCCTGGGTGCTAATTACCAGCACCACTAATGAACCGCCCCTAATTAGTGCAGCTTGTTAGGGGACACCCCTGGGACCCTCATGCCCCAGGGTCGCCCTTGCGTCAGCCCCGACCTTTCACAAGGGCCTCGCACGAGGGGTCATGTGACCCATCCCCCAGGAGGGGACACAGGCATCCGGGTGATGCCCCCCAGTCTCAGCCCCCCCCCCAATTAAACACACTCCCCCGTCAGCCCGGGGCGCCTGGGTCCCCCCCAGATGCCTGGGTCCCTCCCTCCAGCTGGAGCATCCCTGGGTGCCGAGGGGGGACGGGGGGATTTTGGAGGCTCGGGGGGGCTGGTGAGGTCAGGGGGGTCTGAGGCCCCGGGAAGGTCTCATGGAGGGGGGGGTCGCTTCCCCAGAAACCCGGATCCCCCCCGGACGCCTGGGCCCCTCCCCCCAGCTGGAGCATCCCTGGGTACCCGGGGGGGTTGGGGGGCTTGGAGGGGTTTTGGGGGTTCGGTGGGGGGTTTGGAGGAGTCGGGGGGGGTTTCATGGTGGAGGGGGGGGTCAGACCCTCGGGCGTCTGGGTCCCTTCCCTCCCCCCTCCCGGTTGCCTGGGTCCGCCCTGGACGCCTGAGTCCCTCTCCCTGGCTGGAGCATCCTTGGGTTCCGGGGGGGCTTGGGGAGGGCAGGGGGGGTCTCATGGAGAGGGGGTCAGGCCCCCCAACGCCTGGGTCCCTTCCCCTCCCCCCATCCCGGTCGCCTGGGCCCCTCCCCTTGACTGGACCATCCCTGGGTACCGGGGCGGGGGGGGGCGGGCGGGGGGGCGGTTTTGGGGACTCTGGCGGGTGTCCGGGGGATTTGGGGCGCCCCGGGGGGGGGTGGTCGCTCCGGTGGTACCGGGGTGGGGGGATGGGCCCAGCACCCGGCTGCCTGGGTCCCTCCCCCGGGCTGGAGCATCACTGGGTACTGGGGGTGGGGGGGATGGGGATGCAGGGGGGGATGGGGAGGCGGTTTCGGGGGGTCCCGGGGGGTGGGGGTGGGTCGAGGGGGGAAGAGGGGCCCTTACCGGGGTCGGTACCGGCCGGCGCGGTCGGGCCCGGTGCTGGCGGCGGCGGCTGCGGGCGTGGGAAGGCGGCGGAGGGGGGGGGGGAGCGCCGCCTCCCGGTGCGCGGGGACCCGGGAGTGCGGGGGGACCCAGGCGCCCGGGGGGGCGGGGGGGGGTAAATGCGGAGGAGGGAGCGGATTCCGGAGCGGTGTAAATCCGGAGGGAGGTCGCGGCTAAGAGCCCCCTCCCCGCCAGGACGTCTGGGACCCCGGGTGGGGGGGGGGGGGCACTCGCACGGCGCTTGCACGGGGTCTCGCCTGGGGCATCACGGGGCGCGCACGGGGGTCAATGGCGCCTTGCACGGGCGCTTGCACGAGAGCTTGCACGAGGGCTGGCTCACACGGGACACCACGGCGGTGCACAGGGGGGCCCACCGGGGCTGGTGCCGGCAGGGGGAGGCCGGGGAGCGTGGGGGAGGCCCTCGTGCCCCCCTCGTGCCCCCCCATGTCCCCAGATGTGCTGCACACGGGGACACCCCATTGCACGGGCACAGCCTTGCACGAGGACTGGGCTTGAATGAAAACGGGGGCACCCATCGCACTGGGATGGCCCTTGCACGGGGACCCCCTCACATGAGGTGTCCCACTCCACCCCCCCCCCCCCGCCCTGTGGGTCCCTGTGAGCGCCTTCGGCAAGTGGTGGAGGGGGACAATGGGGGGTTTGGGGGGAACAGGGGGAATTTTGGGGCCCCTGGGTGTGGGTCAGGGTCCTCAGGGGCAGTTTGGGGCCCTGGGGGGGCAGTTGTGGGTCGGGGGGGGTGTCCCAGGACGTGCTGCACACGCACGTGGCAGGAGGAGTGGGTCACGCTCCGCAGCTTCCTGGGGCAGGATGAGGCCCCGGCCCACCGGCTGCTGCGCCCCCCCCCCCCCCGCCCCCCATCCCTCAACTGCCTCTGGGGGTCCCAGTGCCCCAACATCCCACAGGTGTCCCCCCAGACCCTCAATTGTCCCCTAAGTGGGTCTCAACTGCTTCCCCCACCCCCCAATTCCCCCCCAACTGCCCCCGACGAGGCCCCAAATGCCCCTCCAGACCCCGAGTGCCCTTTAAAGGGGTCTCATGTGCCCCCTGGGTCCTCAACTGCCCCCCAACGTCCTTCCCAACCCCCAACTACCCGTTCAGACCCCCAACTGCCCCCCCCCCAGCCCCGTCTCTCACCCCCCACCGCCCGAGACCTCAACCCCTAACGCCTGGGTCCTCTCCACATCACCCTCCCCCCTAAATAAACGTGCACAGCGAGTGGGGCCGCATCTTTATTGGGGGGGCCGGAGGAGGGAGGGCACGTGCGAGGCCGCACGAGCGCTCGTGCGAGGGTTGCACGAGGGCCCACAGGGTCCGTGTGAGGCCTGTGCAAGGGTTGCACGAGGCAGCGTGAGGTCACACGAGGCTGCGTGAGGATGCACGAGGCACCCCCAGGCCCCATGCAAAGCCCCAGCACGACCTCGGGAAGCTTCGCCGGGCCTGTGCGAGGTGCCGCCAGCCTCGTGCGAGGCCTCGTGCGAGGCAGGAGCTCACTTGTAGAGGATGTCATAGTGGCCAGGGCGGTAGAGGAGGCAGACGCGGGGCTGGGAGCCCTCGGGGAAGACGTGGGGGTTGGTGGCACCGCCCTCCCCCCGGTCCATGTATTCCACCAGGATGGAGACGTGCAAGGCTCGTGCGAGGGCGATGATGTGGATGTGGTCACTCTCCTTGCACATGGGTTCTACCTCCTGTAAGGGGAAAAGGGGGTGAGGGGGTGTGCGAAGGGCACGAGAGGGCAGCGGGGGCATGCAAGGGCACTCGGAGGCCGTGCAAGGGCAGCGTGAGGCTGTGCAAAGCTGTGGGAGAGACGTGCACGGACTACTGGAGGCTGCGCAATGGCGTGCGAGGGCCGTGCAAGGCTGAGTGAGCATCGTGCAGGGGCAACCAGAGGCTGTAAAAGGCTGTGCAAAGCTGTGCAAGAGCAGTGCAAACCTACGAGAGGGCTGTGCAAGGGCCACTGGAGGCTGGGTGAGGCTGTGCAAATGCCATTAGGAGCCGTGCAAAGCCGTGCCACAGCAGCGTGAGGGTGCGCGCAACCGTGCAAGGGCCATCGGAGGCTGTGCAAGGCTGTACGATGCCACACAAGGGCCACAAGAGACCGTACAGGACCCCATGAAGCTGCATAAGGGTGCTGGGAGGCAGCGTGAGGCTGTGCGAGGCTCCATGATGCCATGCAAGGGCCTCGGGATGCGAGGTGAGACCCGTGCAAAGCTTGTGCGAGACCAAGGGGCAGCATGAGGCTGTGCAAGTTTGCACAAGGCTGCGAGACGGCACGCGAAGGCCAGGAGGCCTCGCAAGGACCATGTGAAGCTGCGTGAGGGTGCCGGGAGGCAGCGTGAGGCCCATGTGAGGCCTGTGCGATGCTCGCCTGAGGCCGTGCAAATCCGTGCAAAGCTGCAAGATGCCACACAAGAGACCCCGCGAGGACCCTGCGAAGCCACGCAGGGGCCCCAGAGGGTGTTGCGAGACCCGTGCGAGGCTGCGCGATGCCACACAAGGGCCACGCAAAGCTGCGTGAGGGTGCTGGGAGGCGGCGCGTGGCCCGTGCGAGGCCCCGACCTGCTGGCAGAACTCCTTGATGCTGCGGCCGCCCTCCAGGAACTGCTCGAAGAAGCGGCGGTGGCGCTGGAGGCAGCCGGAGGTCAGCAGGCGCAGGTAGACCACCAGGTAGTCGGAGGTGCTGGGCTCGTTGAAGGCCGCCAGCAGCTCCGGCAGCGGCACGCGGCGCTCCACCCGCTCGATCAGCTCCATGAACTGCCGGGAACACGCGTGTCAGGGGACCTGTGGGGTTACCTGCGCCGTCACGGGGCACACGCGCCATCGTGGGGTCACACGCGGGGTCACACATGCAGTCGCGGGGTCACGTGCACCGTCACGGGATCACGTCCCCCCATGCCCCTGCGTCCCGTGCCCCCCCATCCCACGTCCCCCGCGTCCCGTCCCCGTGTCCCCACCGTGTTGTGGAAGTCCTCGATGGTGAACTCGGTGAACCCCTGTGCCACCAGCTCCTCCTTGCTGCGGGCGGAGACCTCCTTGAACCTGGGGGGGGACCCGGGCGTCTGGAGGGGGACTCAGGCATCCAGGCAGGGACAGGGACAAGGGGGGCCCAGGGGCTTGGGGGGGACACGCAGGCATCTGTGGGTTGGGAGGGGACAAGGGGGGCCCCGGGGGCTTGGGGGGGACACCCAGGCATCCCAGGAGGGACTCAGGTGTCTGGGGCGGGGGGGGGTGGACTCAGGCATCCAGGGGTTGGGAGGGGGCAAGGGGCACCCAGGGGGCAGGGGGGGGCACACCCGGGGGGCCCAGGCACCCAGAGGGGGGACCCGGGGGACTCGGGCGGGTGCACGGGGGGTCCCGGCCGCGGCGCACCGCTGCAGCTCCTGTCCGTCCTCCAGCAGAGCCTCCAGGTGGGCGAAGCCGAAGGCTCGGTAGAAGCAGTTCCCGTCCGGCCGCGTCTTCCGGATGTAGGAATACTTCTGGAGCAGGTCCTGGGGGGACACGGTCAGATGGGGGGGACATGGGGACACCTCGGGGGCACAGAGACACCCCAGGGGACATGATGCCCTTTAAGGCTCCCAGTGCCATACTGGTATCCCAGAGCTGATCCCAGTGCCACAGCGGTGCCTTAAAGGTGCTCCCAATCCCAAACTGGGACCCTTTAAAGCCTCCCAGGGCCACACTGGCATCCTCCTAAAGGCTCCCAGTTCCATGCTGGTGCCCACCTTGATCTTCTGCTGGTAGATGTGGTCATCCTCAGCGTACTCCTTGTAAAGCACCGCCAGCTCCAGCCGCTCCGACACCAGTGGGTTCTGCACCGCGATCTGCACCCCGAGGGAGGGGTCAGGATTGGGGGGAATCCCGTAAGGGGGAGGGGAGCGATTTGGGGACCCCCCCCAAGGAGGTTTTCTTGGGGGGTGTGTGTGTTTCTCACCTCTTGCTGGATCCTGTCCTGCTGTGCCATGATGGCCTCATCATAGGCCAGGCAGTTCACACCTTTGGAGGGGGGATATTGGGGTTCAGGGGGGCCCCCGATTTCATAAGGGCCCCCCATGGTGGTCTGGGGGGAGTGGGGTGAGGTGGGCACCCCCAAAATGCATCCTGGGAGGGGGGTTGGGGAGTGGCAGGACCCTGGGGAAATGCCTCTAGTTGGGGGATTGGGGTGCCAGGGGGAGACTATGGCAGTGTTGGGGGACACCCAACATATAGGGACCTACAGAGCGGTATTGGGGCACAGCAGGAAACTATAGTGGTATTAGGGTGCTATAGGAGACCTATAGGAGACTATTGGGGTGCTATGGGGGGCTATAGGAGGTACTGGGGTGCTGCCGGGAGCCCTACAGGGGTATCAGGGTGCTGAGGGGGCTATGGGGGTGTTATGGGGGAGACCACGGGGGCCCTGGGGTGCTATGGGGGGGCTTTCGGGGTACCGGGGAACCATGGGGGTGCTGCGGGGGAGGGGGGGGCTGTAGGGGTATTGGAGGCCCTATGGGCAGGAACTGAGCCTGGGCGCGGGGGGGGACCCTGTCCGGGGGTACCCGGGGGGTGCCGGGACGCAGGGGGAGGCCCTGGGGGGCGGCCCCGGTGGGGGTCCCGGCCGGCGCCCGTCGGTACCGTCCGCGTCGCCGCCGAGAGGCTCCGGCTTCTGCTGAGGCTCCTCCGCCGCCATCATCCGCCGCAGCCCCGCCCCGCGCAGCGCTTCCGGGTCACCGGCCGCCGCCAGCAGCGCTTCCGGGTCAACCGCCGCCCCGCCGGAAGCGCGCCCGGCCCTTAGCAACCGGCTCCTCCCTCCCTCGGTCTCTGGCCCGCCCCTAGCAACCGCCCGGGTGGGCGAGAGGCCCCGCCCCTGACGACCGCCCCAGCGACAGGCCCCGCCCATGGGGGGGTGTCCTGGTTTTGTGGTTTTTAGCGTCAGGCTGCAGCTGGGGTCTGGGTGTTCCTCAGCGCAGTCAAGGCCTCTGGAACCGTTAAGCTGTCACTCAGCGTCCAGCTGACTTGTTTAAAAATTTTTTTCGGCTGCGGAGGGCCGGAGGCAGCGAGCGGAGCGCCGCGAGAAGTGGGCCAGCGCGTGGTGGAGGGAGGATGTGACCGGTGGCTGCACCGCTGGCCTGTAGGGTTTGGTTTGGTGTTTGTTTTGGAGATGGAAAGCCGTGTGCGAGGCAGGATATCGGCACCGGAGCTGGCTTGGGCAAGGTGAGCCCGGGTGGCTGCAGCCGCGGTTCCTTTTCAGGTGAAGTTCGAAGCGTCCCCCGTTGTCTGTGTCCTACAGGTGGCACCCAGGCCTCGACGTGGCGACCGGTAAATGTCAGAGGCGGGGCGGGTGAGCGGCCGCGGTAGCGGGGCAGGAGGTGGGAATCGGCGCGGGCAGGCTGCAGGTTCAGGCAGTATCTCAGCACGTGTCTCTTGCTTCGGTTTTTGTAGGTGCCACAGGCAGGCTCGGAGGGGCAAAGCCGCATGGCGGTGAGCGGCCCGAGGACGTGAGGCGCTTGTCAGCCGGGTCAGGGTTCAGTGCAGAGAATCACGGGGCAGCTCCACGAAGCCTTTCTCGTTGATTTTGCAGGTGCCGCGCAGGCAGCCTTTGGAATCGGATTCAGCCCCCGGCCCTCTGAGCGCTGAGCTGAGGATCAGGGACCACTGCCCTACAGTGTGTAATTTTAACTCCAGCTGCAAAGTGGAAATGTTTCTCATTCAGAGTTTCATTTTATGAACTTTCCATCAGAGTGGATATTCAGAGATTATGTACTTGACAGTAGAAGTCATAGCAACAAGACTTTTCACTGTTTTTTTTTTAAAAAAAAGAATTCCTTCCAAAGACCCAAGCGCAGCACATTTTCCAGAAGTTGATGGCGTCGCTGGTCTTTGGGTTCTCAGTTGTAAGAGTCGAGATGCCATAAAAACGTGTTCCCCTGCAGCGCACCCAAAAGCATTAGCAAATCTGCCAGGCCTTTTTGGTGGCCTTACGCATCGCAGCACTGGGGACTTGATTTTTTTTTTCCCAGAAGTAAAACCTCATGGGGGATCTTTTCTCACTGATTTTTCTATCATAAATGAAACTTAAAAAAAACCCTAAAATGGTATAATTTACAAATTGACTTACATTGTTTAAACGGTAACTGCTAAATAGCTATGGCAGATAATTTGTTCGGTGCACTGAAGCAGTTAGCTGTTTGTTCTAAGCGTTCAAAAAGAGAGGGAACTGAAGGTTACAGGGTTTTTTCCTGACATGTTGTTGGGGTGCTCTCAAGTACTTCATTTCTGTCGCAGTTTCAGTGGCGCGGTTCCTTGGCAGTTCAGCAGCGTCTCTCTTGGCGGTGCAGCTGGCCAGACGTCCCTGCTAATTATGGAACACGCCAAACCCCCTCGTTGAGTTGTACGTGTGTATTTTGGAGATAGACAGTGTAATGGTATCAGCTCACAGCTGGGCGAGTTAAATTAACGTAAAATCAAGTACTTATGCATTTAATAAAAATACTTACATAAGCCTATGCACACCTTCTTAGTATAAAGTGAATTACTGACATTTATTAATTGTTTTTTACTTTGCTTGTTAAAGTTCACTTCTGATTTTATTGACCCAGCAAGCAGGACGTGCAGCAGCAGCAGCAGCAGCAGCAGCACAAGGGCCGCGGCGTCGCGGCGGATCCGTCAGCCGTAGGTTGTGATGACGGTACGACCTCGTCCTGCAGCCTCGCAAGGTTCCCTCCCTGCAGCCCTGCTGTACGGACGGGATGAGACATTCCGACGCCAGCAAGAGCGTTTGCTTTTATGGGCAGGATGTGCTCGGGATCGTATCGATCGGCCTTGCTGGTGATTTGAGGAGTTGAAATCGCTCCGGCCTTGCCAGGGTGTGTTGTATGTGGAGCTGACCTGTTCACACAGAGTCTCCCCGAGCTCCACTGCTATCCTGACCCTTGTTCTGATGGAACTTCCTTCTGTGTTATTTTTTCAAGATGCTGTAATAGGATTTGGGTTTTTTGTTTTTCAGGTGTGTTGTTGTCAGCGTCTCCTGATGCTGACGGGTCCCCCAGGCCAGGTTTGCCTGCCGGCCGCTAACCCCCTGAAGCAGGGCCAGCCCTGTGTCTGGAGAGTCCTGGCTCAGCCTGTGGGACAGGGGCTGGGGGGGCTGTTCCACCTTTATTGTTCTAATAGAGCCACCCCTCAGGGTGGGGTGTGTACGTATGTAAATGGCATTATTAAAGTAATGAGTGATCTGCTGTGGGTTATCCCGGGTGGACCCCCTGGTGCGGGTCATCCCCACCCGTGTCCCCCGCCACGTGTTTCTACCCACACGCAGACCCCCCTGCCGTGTCCACCCCAGGTTTTCCCCCCACATGAGGTTTTTCTCTGCCATACACGGTGGGGGAGGGTGGTTTGTGGTGGGTGGGTGTTTTTTTCTTTTAAATTATTAAACTACTTCTATCTCAACCCGTGAGTTTTCTCACTTTCCCCTTCCCATTCTCTCCCTGTCCTGCTGGTGGAGAAGAGGAATCAGGGGGTGGGCTCGCCCAGGACGAGCAGCTTCAGGGCTGGGGGTCTGGTGGCAGTGCAGACCCCCGGCGCAGGGCCCGGCAGAGGCTCTCACCACCATTTCCATCTGGACCACAACAGGGTCCGACAGGCCGGAGCGCAGCGAGGGGGCTGGTGGGAGTGTCAGCTCTGTGCAGCTGTGGGAGATTCAGTGTGTTAAGAGTCAAATCATGTGTTATTGGTAAATGGTTAAGAGGCAAGACGGCATTGGCCTGTCAGCCCTGCACAGCTGTGGGAGATTTGATAATGAAGAGCCAAATAGACATCAGCAAGGGAGCTCAGTGAAGGGCTCTGCTCAGGAGCTCTGTTTTGTGCAGGCTTGGCGAAGAGCTGGTCGGTCCTGCGCTGGCTCAGAGAAGTGCCAGCTCTGCTCTGCACAGGCCTGGAGAAGCAGCAAGGCTTTGAGGAGAAACAGGCCTTGGAAGAGAGGTAAGAAACTGCCAGGATGTGCTAAGGTGGATGGAACTGTTTGTTGGAGAGAGGGTCGATGACTGTCTAGTTGCCGATTTGCTTATTATGAAGTAAGAGCTTGAACGAGAGTATAAGTGTGTGTTGTTGTATGAGTACGTATTAACGTGAGAAAAAGAGATATTAAAGAAAATAAACAGCCCCTGCCCTGCAGAAAGAAAGAAGAACATTGTGATGTGTGAATTATTTTGGCTGCTACAACTTACTACAATTTAGTATAATTTATTACAGGGGCTGGTGGGCAATGGGGGCCTGTGGAAACAACGCTTCACCCCCAAAACCTGCCAGAGGCTGTGCAGGGCAGGGGGAGGATCTGCAGGCGCTGGGGGAGCAGAAACCCCACCCCATCTGGGGTGAGTGGCCTGGGGCAGCCCGAGGACCCCTGGCCCCAGCACTCGTCCATGAAAGGACTTGGGGGTCATGGGGAGGGGTGCAGGGGGGGAGATGGGGAGACCTGCCATTCGTCATGGTCTGGCTGTCCCAGCACGGTACGGGCGTCCATGCCCACCCCGACCCGTCAAGGGTCCCGCCACTGTCCATGGGAGTACAGGGACCCTCCAGGAGCCCCGGGTGGGTGGGTGGGTGGTGCAGGAAGGGGTTGGAGCAAGTGGCAGGGCTGGGGAGGGGAAGCTGGGAGCCAGCGAGGGGTGGCCAGACCCGACATCATGGGAGCATCCCGCTCCCCGTGTGCACCCTCACCCCAGGGAGTACTCGGGGAGTTTTTCAGACTGTCCAAGGTCTGTCTTATCTTCACTAGGCAAGGAGTTACAGGTTTCAAAACATCTTACAAGTGGGTAATGAATTTATACAAAAGTATAAATTAAATTACATACATTGCAGTAAAATATGGGAAAAATAAAAGCTAGTAAAACACAAGTGATGGTTAACGTTAAAACTAAATGTGCTACTTTACAGGTCCCTGTACATTAGCAAGTTCAAGTGTACTTATAGCAACTTCCTTCACACTAGTGAAAGATGCAGCTTAGACAAAATGTAATTAGTAGCGAGGATGAAATGCTGTGAGAATGTTTATCCAACTTCCCTTGTTCAGCCTTGCTCAAGGCTGAGAACCCAAGTGTTCGGCCTTGTTAGAAACTCCCTTGGTTCTCCTCCCCAAGCCCTGGCCAGGCTCTGGGTGGAATCCAACAGGAGGATGAAACCAGATGTTTCTGCTCAAAACAAAGCTGCCAGTTATTCTGATTATCTGACTTTTGATATATAAGGCTGGACCCGTGTGGTGGTTTAGCCCCTGCCGGGGTCTGAGACCACGCGGCCGCTGCCCCTCCCCCACAAAGGGAGTGAAATACAAAGCCCCAAGACTGAAATAAGGAAAGGTTTAATACAACAATGCAATAGCAACACAACCAACAACAACAATAACAGTGATAGCAATGAACAGAGCAAAATAGCTACCAAATACAGCAGTGAGAAGCACGATGTATAAAACCACGAGTGCACCGCGCTCCCGCGCCAGGAAAATGTGACCTGCCAGGATGTGATGTCGGCATGGTATCTGAATAACCCGGCTAGAGCTCCCCCCCCACTGCTGGGGAAACTTAACCCTATCCTGGTTAAACCAGGACAACCCACTTGCTGCGACTCTGGATGCCTCACCTCTGGATGGATGCATCGTGGAGGACTTCCCACTTGCAGGGAAAGGTACTACAAAACCTCGCCGCAACCGGGGCTCCGCGGCGACTGCGGGTCTGGATGTTGGTGACGTACGCAAGTGGTGATGGATCTTTCTTAATCACTGTTCTCCCCACTGTGTAGTAATGATTAGGTGCAATACCTTGCTTGTTCTTATTTCCTATAATTAACTGTATGTAGTAATAAAGTGTACTATTCTGTACTTATTGCTTATTTTCTGTGTTACTTGGTTATATCCTTAATTATTAACAGTAAAATAAGCGTACACTTTTCACTCTGGTCTCTGAGTTTAATTGGCATCCTCGATCAGCAACACACCAGAAGGTGCAAGCAGGGAATTCTAATAGGGTCCGGGTTAGGGTTAGGTCCTCTCTCGGACCCTTTGTGCTGCTCCCTGTCTTGACTATTGATCGCTTCATCTCTCTGTCTTGTTCTCTGTTCCTGTCTTTTCTCACGCGCCACCTCTCTGTCCTTCTCTCTGTTGCTCTTGTTGGTTCTAGGTCAGCATCTTGCTCTGTGTCCCTCTCCCTTCCGCAGTTGTCTCCTGCTCTCTGGCTCCCTGTCCCTCACCTGTCTTCTAGATGCCTCCGTCCTGCCTCCTCTCTTTCCTGATCCCTCTGGCCTGTTTCCCATCGCCAGCTTGCCG
The DNA here is from genome assembly GCF_031877795.1 of Strix aluco. Taxonomy (NCBI): domain Eukaryota; kingdom Metazoa; phylum Chordata; class Aves; order Strigiformes; family Strigidae; genus Strix; species Strix aluco. The sequence goes on from NC_133963.1 coordinate 3,350,193, forward strand.
TTCTTTCTCCACTTCTCTGCCTCGGTCCTGTCCCTCTCCTCATGTCTCAGTTGCTGCTGTTTCTTTCTCCATTACCACCCCGCTCCCTGTCCCTTTTCTCCTCTCTCTCCTCCATCGTCTCCTGAACATTTTGCCTGTAGAGCTCCATACCGCTCTCTGTGGCGTTCTTTCCCGGTATAACCCCGTGCCCAGCTCCCTGTGCCATTCTGTCCTGCTCCGTGGCCTTTTCCCTTTCAGCCCGTCCTGGTCTTTCCTTTCTCCCTCTCTTTGTCCCGATCCCTCTCCCTTTCTCCCTCTCTCGCTCTCCCATCCCCTCAAGCCCTCTGCCTTCTTGACCATCTCTTGCTCTCCCTCCTTCCCACCTTCCTTCCTCCACATTTGATTTCTCTCTCTCTCTGTTCTTTCTTCTCTCCACTCATCATTATCTCTCTTCCTCTGTCTTGCTCCCTGACGCTGTTTTACTTCCACCCTGTCCCTGCAGGACTCCTCCTTCCCTTGCTAGTGATTTCTCCCTCTCTACTTCCACCACGTCTTCTCATCCCTTTTGGCTTCCCAGCCCTTTTCAAACTCTAATGCCCGCACACCTCGCACCCTTTTCGGCACCTACTTTTTTCTGGCCTATAGCTGCCCTCCAGCCTCTACTGCCCTCCAACCTCCCACCCTTTTTCAGCCTTCAGTGTTTTCCGGCCTCTACTTCCCCCAGGTCTCCCGCCCTGTTTTGGCCTCCACTTTTTTCTGGCCTCTACCTCCCTCCAGCCTCCCACCTCCTTTTGGCCTCCCACCCCTTTTTGGCCTCCACTTTTTTCTGGCCTCTACTTACCTCCAGCCTCCCATCTCTTTTTGGCCTTTCACCCCTTTTTTGGCTTCCACATTTTTCTGGCCTCTATTTCCCTTCCAGCCTCCCGTTTCAGCCTCCTGCAGCTTTTCGGTCCCCTCCTTTATTCAGGCCTTTATGTGCTCTTTGAACTTCTGACCCTTTGACGCCCACCCAGCCCTTTTCTGTGTCCCGCCCCCTTTGGCACTCCACAAGCTTCTGCCCTTTACTTGCCCTCTGGCCTCCCACCCTGTTTTGGCCTCCCATCCCTTTTGGGCCTTCACTTTTTTTTCTGGCATCTACTTACCTCCAGCCTCTCATCTCTTTTTGGCCACACACCCCTTTTTTGGCTTCCACATTTTTCTGGCCTCTGTTTCCCTTCCAGACTCCCGTTTTGGCCTCCTGCAGCTTTTCGGTCCCCTCCTTTATTCAGGCCTTTATGTGCTCTTTGACCTTCTGATCCTTTGTTGCCCACCCAGCCCTTTTCTGTGTCCCACCCCTTTTGGCTCTCCACAAGTTTCTGCCCTTTACTTGCCCTCTGCCATCACACCCCTTTTCGGTCTCCACTTTTTTCTGGCCTGTATTTACCCTACATCATCTACTTCCCTCCAGCCTCCCACCCCACCCCTAAAGAAAGGCTTTACTCTTTCTGGCCTCTACTTTCCTCTGGCCTCCCACCCAGTTTCGGAATCCGCTCTTTTCTGGCCTCTACTTCTCTCAAGACTCCCACCCCGTTTCGGCCTCCCACCATGATTTGGCCACCAATTTTTTCTGGCCTCTACTTCTTGCTGGCCTCCCACCCTGTTTTGGCCTCCCACCCCAATTTGACCTCCACTTTTTCTGGCATCTAATTTCCTCTGACCTCATTTCGGCCTCCCACTCCTTTTCAGCATCCACTGGTTTCTGGCCTCTTCTTCCCTCCAGCGTTCCACCCCTTTTTGGCCTCCACTTTTTCTGACCTCTACATGCCTCTGGCCTCCCAACATGTTTTGGACTCCCACCCCATTTTGGCATCCAATTTTTAGCCGGACTCTACTTCCCTCCGGCCTCCCACCCCTTTTAGGCCTCCCACCACATTTCCGCCTCCAATTTCTTCTGGCCTCTACTTCCTTTTGGCCGCCCACCCTGTTTCAGCCTCCCACAGTGATTTGGCCTCCAATTTTTTCTGGCCTCTACGTCTCGCTGGCTTCCACCCTGTTTTGGCCTCCCACCCTTTTTTAGACTCCACTTTTCTGGCCTCTACTTTCTTCTGGCCTCCCACCATATTTCAGCCTCCCACCCCACTTTGGCATCCACTATTTTCTGGCCTCTAGCTCCCTCCGGCCTCCCACATCTTTTCGGCCTACCCCCCCCTTTTTTGCCTTTCACATTTTTCTGGCCTCTATTTCCCTTCCAGCCTCCTGTTTCGGCCTCCTGCACCTTTTCGGCCCCCCTCCTTTATTCAGGCCTTTATGTGCTCTTTGAACTTCCGACCCTTTGACGCCCACCCAGCCCTTTTCCGTCTTCCACCCCTTTTGGCTCTCCACAAGTTTCTGCCCTTTACTTGCCCTCTGCCATCACACCCCTTGTCGGTCTCTACTTTTTTCTTCTGGCCTATGTTTACCCTCCAGCCTCTACTTCCCTCTGACCTCCCACCCTTTTTCAGCATTCCCTGTTTTGTAACCTTATTTGCTTCCAGCCTCCCACACCTTTTCGGCCTCCACTTTTTTCTGGCCTCTACTTCCCACTGGCCTCCCACCTCTTTTTAGCCTACCACCCATTTTTGCTTTTCACATTTTTCTGGCCTCTATTTCCCTTCCAGCCTCCTGTTTTGGCCTCCTGCACCTTTTCGGTCCCCTCCTTTATTCAGGCCTTCATATGCTCTTTGAACTTCCGACCCTTTGTTGCCCACCCAGCCCTTTTCTGTGTCCCACCCCTTTTGGCACTCCACAAACTTCTGCCCTTTATTGCCCTCTGGCCCAACACCCCTTTTCGGTCTCCACTTTTATCTGGCCTATATTTACTATCCAGCCTCTACTTCCCCCTGGCCTCCCACCCTTTTATGGCTTTCTTTTTTTCTAATCCCTACTTCCCTCCATCCTCCCACCCAGTTTTGGCATCCACTATTTTGTGGCCTCCACTTCCTTCCGGCCTCCCACCCCATTTCAGCCTCCACTTTTTCTGGCCTCTACTTTCCTCTGGCCTCCTACCACATTTTGGACTCCCACCCCGATTTGGCCTCCAATTTCTTCTGGCCTCTACTTCACTCCAGCCTCCCACCCCGTTTTGGTCTCACATCAGTATTCGGCCTCCAATTTTTTCTGACCTCCCACCACATTTTGGCATCCAACCAAAATTGGAGGTTGAAAAGGGGTGGGAGGCCCAAAAGGGGTGGGAGGCTGGAGATAAGTAGAGGCTAGAAAAAAATTGGAGCCGAAAAGGCGCGGGAGGTCGAAAAATGGTGGGAGGCTGGTGGTAAATAGAGGATAGAAAAGAATTGGTGGCCAAAAGTTAGTGGGAGGCAAAAAGGGGTGGGAGGCTGGAGAGAAGTTGAGGCTAGTAAAAATTGGAGGCCGAAAAGGGGTGGGAGGCTGCAGAGAAGTAGAGGCGAGAAAAAATTGGAGGCCAAAGGGGGGTGGGAGACGAAAAAATGGTGGGAGGCTGGTAGTAGAGGACAGAAAAAAATTGGAGGCCGAAAGTTAGTGGGAGGCAAAAAGGGGTGGGAGGTCCAAAAGGGGTGGGAGGCTGGAGAGAAGTAGAGGCTAGAAAAATTGGAGGTTGAAAAGGGGTGGGAGGCCAAAAAGGGGTGGGAGGCTGGGTAGAAGTAGAGGCCAGAAAAAATTGGAGGCCGAAAAGGGGTGGGAGGCCCAAAAGGGGTGGGAGGCCTGAGAGAATTAGAGGCTAGAAAAAATTGGAGGCCAAAGGGGGGGTGGGAGAAGAAAAAATGGTGGGAGGCTGGTAGTAGAGGACAGAAAAAAATTGGAGGGCGAAAGTTAGTGGGAGGCAAAAAGGGGTGGGAGGTCCAAAAGGGGTGGGAGGCTGGAGATAAGTAGAGGCTAGCATATATCTGAGTTCAAAAAGGGGTGGGAGGCCAAAAAATGGTGGGAGGCTGGAGAGAAGTAGAAGCCAGAAAAAATTGGAGGTCGAAAAGGGGTGGGAGGCCAAAAAGGGGTTGGAGGTTAAAAAGGGTGGGAGGCTGGAGAGAAGTAGAGGCTAGAAAAAATTGGATGTTGAAAAGGGGTGGGAGGCCAAAAAGGGGTGGGAGGCTGGAGATAAGTAGAGGCTAGCATATATCGGAGTTCAAAAAGGGGTGGGAGGCCAAAAAATGGTGGGAGGCTGGAGAGAAGTAGAGGCTAGAAAAATTGGAGGCCGAAAAGGGGTGGGAGGCCAAAAAGGGGTGGGAGGCTGGAGAGAAGTAGAGGCCAGAAAAAATTGGAGGCTGAAAAGGGGTGGGAGGCCGAAAAGGGGTGGGAGGCCTGAGAGAATTAGAGGCTAGAAAAAATTGGAGGGCAAAGGGGGGGTGGGAGAAGAAAAAATGGTGGGAGGCTGGTAGTAGAGGACAGAAAAAAATTGGAGGGCGAAAGTTAGTGGGAGGCAAAAAGGGGTGGGAGGTCCAAAAGGGGTGGGAGGCTGGAGAGAAGTAGAGGCTAGAAAAATTGGAGGTCAAAAAGGGGTGGGAGGCCAAAAAGGGGTGGGAGGCTGGAGAGAAGTAGAGGCCAGAAAAAATTGGAGGTCGAAAAGGGGTGGGAGGCCAAAAAGGGGTGGGAGTTCGAAAAAGGGTGGGAGGCTGGAGAGAAGTAGAGGCTAGAAAAATTGGAGGTCGAAAAGGGGTGGGAGGCCAAAAAGGGGTGGGAGGCCTGAGAGAATTAGAGGCTAGAAAAAATTGGAGGCCAAAGGGGGGTGGGAGAAGAAAAAATGGTGGGAGGCTGGTAGTAGAGGACAGAAAAAATTGGAGGGCGAAAGTTAGTGGGAGGCAAAAAGGGGTGGGAGGTCCAAAAGGGGTGGAAGGCTGGAGATAAGTAGAGGCTAGCATATATCTGAGTTCAAAAAGGGGTGGGAGGCCAAAAAATGGTGGGAGGCTGGAGAGAAGTAGAGGCTAGAAAAATTGGAGGTTGACAAGGGGTGGGAGGCCAAAAAGGGGTTGGAGGCTAAAAAAGAGTGGGAGGCTGGAGAGAAGTAGAGGTCAGAAAAAATTGGATGTTGAAAAGGGGTGGGAGGCCCAAAAGGGGTGGGAGGCTGGAGATAAGTAGAGGCTAGCATATATCAGAGTTCAAAAAGGGGTGGGAGGCCAAAAAATGGTGGGAGGCTGGAGAGAAGTAGAGGCTAGAAAAATTGGAGGCCGAAAAGGGGTGGGAGGCCAAAAAGGGGTGGGAGGCTGGAGAGAAGTAGAGGCCAGAAAAAATTGGAGGCCGAAAAGGGGTGGGAGGCCGAAAAGGGGTGGGAGGCCTGAGAGAATTAGAGGCTAGAAAAAATTGGAGGCCAAAGGGGGGGTGGGAGAAGAAAAAATGGTGGGAGGCTGGTAGTAGAGGACAGAAAAAAATTGGAGGCCGAAAGTTAGTGGGAGGCAAAAAGGGGTGGGAGGTCCAAAAGGGGTGGGAGGCTGGAGAGAAGTAGAGGCTAGAAAAATTGGAGGTCGAAAAGGGGTGGGAGGCCAAAAAGGGGTGGGAGGCTGGGTAGAAGTAGAGGCCAGAAAAAATTGGAGGTCGAAAAGGAGTGGGAGTCCAAAAAGGATGGGAGGCTGGGGAGAAGTAGAGGCTAGAAAAATTGGAGGTCGAAAAGGGGTGGGAGGCCAAAAAGGGGTGGGAGGCTGGATAGAAGTAGAGACCAGAAAAAATTGGAGGTCAAAAAGGGGTGGGAGGCCAAAAAGAGGTGGGAGTTCGAAAAAGGGTGGGAGGCTGGAGAGAAGTAGAAGCCAGAAAAAATTGGATGTTGAAAAGGGGTGGGATGCCAAAAAGGGGTCGGAGGTTAAAAAGGGTGGGAGGCTGGAGAGAAGTAGAGGTCAGAAAAAATTGGATGTTGAAAAGGGGTGGGAGGCCCAAAAGGGGTGGGAGGCTGGAGATAAGTAGAGGCTAGCATATATCGGAGTTCAAAAAGGGGTGGGAGGCCAAAAAATGGTGGGAGGCTGGAGAGAAGTAGAGGCTAGAAAAATTGGAGGCCGAAAAGGTGTGGGAGGCCCAAAAGGGGTGGGAGGCTGGAGAGAAGTAGAGGCCAGAAAAAATTGGAGGTTGAAAAGGGGTGGGAGGCTGGAGAGAAGTAGAGGCGAGAAAAAATTGGAGGCCAAAGGGGGGTGGGAGACGAAAAAATGGTGGGAGGCTGGTAGTAGAGGACAGAAAAAAATTGGAGGCCGAAAGTTAGTGGGAGGCAAAAAGGGGTGGGAGGTCCAAAAGGGGTGGGAGGCTGGAGAGAAGTAGAGGCTAGAAAAATTGGAGGTTGAAAAGGGGTGGGAGGCCAAAAAGGGGTGGGAGGCTGGAGAGAAGTAGAGGCCAGAAAAAATTGGAGGTCGAAAAGGAGTGGGAGTCCAAAAAGGGGTGGGAAGCTGGATAGAAGTAGAGGCTAGAAAAATTGGAGTTTGAAAAGGGGTGGGAGGCCAAAAAAGGGTGGGAGGCTGGATAGAAGTAGAGGCCAGAAAAAATTGGAGGTCGAAATGGGGTGAGAGGTCGAAAAATGGGAGGCTGGAGAGAAGTAGAGGCCAGAAAAAATTGGAGGCCAAAAGGGGGTGGGAGGCCAAAAAATGGTGGGAGGCTGGTAGTAAATAGACGACAGAAAAAAATTGGAGACTAAAAGTTAGTGGGAGGCAGAAAGGGGTGGGAGGCCAAAAAATGGTGGGAGGCTGGAGAGAAGTAGAGGCTAGAAAAAACTGGAGGCCGAAAAGTGGTGGGAGGCCAAAAAGGGGTGGGAGGCTGGAGAGAAGTAGAGGCCAGAAAAAATTGGAGGCCGAAAATGGGTGGGAGGCCCAAAAAGGGTGGGAGGCTGGAGAGAAGTAGAGGCTAGAAAAAATTAGAGTCCGAAAATGGGTGGGAGGCCAAAAATGTTGGGAGGCTGGAGAGAAGTGGAGGCTAGAAAAAATTAGAGGCCAAAAGGAGAGGGAGTCCAAAAAAGGGTGGGATGCTGGAGAGAAGTAGAGGCCAGAAAAAATTGGAGGTCGAAATGGGGTGAGAGGTCGAAAAATGGGAGGCTGGAGAGAAGTAGAGGCCAGAAAAAATTGGAGGCCAAAAGGGGGTGGGAGGCCAAAAAATGGTGGGAGGCTGGTAGTAAATAGACGACAGAAAAAAATTGGAGACTAAAAGTTAGTGGGAGGCAGAAAGGGGTGGGAGGCCAAAAAATGGTGGGAGGCTGGAGAGAAGTAGAGGCTAGAAAAAACTGGAGGCCGAAAAGTGGTGGGAGGCCAAAAAGGGGTGGGAGGCTGGAGAGAAGTAGAGGCCAGAAAAAATTGGAGGCCGAAAATGGGTGGGAGGCCCAAAAAGGGTGGGAGGCTGGAGAGAAGTAGAGGCTAGAAAAAATTAGAGTCCGAAAATGGGTGGGAGGCCAAAAATGTTGGGAGGCTGGAGAGAAGTGGAGGCTAGAAAAAATTAGAGGCCAAAAGGAGAGGGAGTCAAAAAAGGGTGGGAGGCTGGAGAGAAGTAGAGTCTAGAAAAAATTGGAGGCCGAAAAGGGGTGGGAGGTCGAAAAATGGTGGGAGGCTGGAGAGAAATAGAGGCTAGAAAGAATTGGAGGCCAAAAAGGGTTGGGAGGCCAAAAAGGGGTGGGAGGCTGGAGAATTAGAGGCTAGAAAGGGTTGGAGGTCGAAAAGAGGTGGGAGGCCGAAAAGGGGTGGGAAGTGGAAAAATGGTGGGAGGCTGGAGAGAAGTAGAGACCAGAAAAAATTAGAGGCCAAAAGGTGTGGGAGGCCAAAAAATGGTGGGAGGCCGGTGGTAAATAGAGGCCAGAAAAAAATTGGAGGCCAAAAGTTAGTGGGAGGCAAATAAGGGTGGAAGGCCAAAAAGGGGTGGGAGGCTGGAGAGAACTAGAGACTGTTTCACCCGGACCGTATTAAGGGTTGCACCTGCCGCGGGTCACTGTTTCCACCCGGACCCTATTCGCGGTTGCATCTGCCGCCGGTCACTGTTTCCCAGCCGGACCGTATTCGGGGTTGCACCTACCGCGGGTCACTGTTTCCCATCCGGACAGTATTCGGGGTTGCACATGCCGCGGGTCACTGTTTCCACCCGGACCCTATTCGCGGTTGCACCTGCCGCGGGTCACTGTTTCCCAGCCGGACAGTATTCGGGGTTGCACCTGCCGCGGGTCACTGTTTCCCAGCCGGACCCTATTCGCTGTTGCACCTTCCGCGGGTCACTGTTTCCACCCGGACCCTATTCGGGGTTGCACCTGCCGCGGGTCACTGTTTCCCAGCCGGACCCTATTCGCGGTTGCACCTGCCGCGGGTCACTGTTTCCACCCGGACCCTATTCGCGGTTGCACCTGCCGCGGGTCACTGTTTCCACCCGGACCCTATTCGCGGTTGCACCTGCCGCGGGTCACTGTTTCCACCCGGACCCTATTCGCGGTTGCACCTTCCGCGGGTCCCTGTTTCCCAGCCGGACCCTATTCGCTGTTGCACCTTCCGCGGGTCACTGTTTCCCAGCCGGACAGTATTCGGGGTTGCACCTGCCGCGGGTCACTGTTTCCCAGCCGGACCCTATTCGCTGTTGCACCTTCCGCGGGTCACTGTTTCCCAGCCGGACCCTATTCGCGGTTGCACCTGCCGCGGGTCACTGTTTCCCAGCCGGACCCTATTCGCGGTTGCACCTGCCGCGGGTCACTGTTTCCGCCCGTACTCTATTCGCGGTTGCACCTGCCGCGGGTCACTGTTTCCGCCCGTACTCTATTCGCGGTTGCACCTGCCGCGGGTCACTGTTTCCACACAGACCGCACTCCAGGTTGCACCTCCTCCTGCACACTATTTCCACACCGATTCTATTCCAGTTTAAAACCCACATTACACGTTACAGCTTAGTAACACCTTCCAATTACAACTGTAGGTTACAGCTTACACTGACACCTTAGGGTTACAGTTACACTGTACACCTTAGGGTTACAGGTTAGAGTTAGGGGGTGGAGTCAGGGGTGGGCTTAGGGTTAGGGGGTGGACTCGGGGGAGGGTGTAGTGTTAGGGGGTAGACAGGGGTGGGCTTAGAGTTAGGGGGTGGACTCGGGGATGGGCTTAGTGTTAGGAGGTGGACTTGGGGGTGGGCTTAGAGTTAGGGGGTGGACTCGGGGGTGGGCTTAGTGTTCGGGGGTGGACTTGGGGGTTAGCTGAGCGTTAGGGGGTGGAATTGGGGATGGGCTTAGGGTTAGGAGGTGGACTCGGGGGTGGGCTTAGAGTTAGGGGGTGGACTCGGGGGTGGGCTTAGGGTTAGGGGGTGGAGTCAGGGGTGGGCTTAGGGTTAGGGGGTGGACTTGGGGGTTAGCTTAGCGTTAGGGGGTGGAATTGGGGATGGGCTTAGGGTTAGGAGGTGGACTCGGGGGTGGGCTTAGAGGTAGAGGGTGGACTCAGGGGTGGGCTTAGAGTTAGGGGGTGGAGTCAGGGGTGGGCTTAGAGTTAGGGGGTGGAGTCGGGGGCAGGCTCTAGGGTTAGGGTGTGGAGTCAGGGGCAGGATCTAGGGTTAAGGGGCAGAATTGGGGGTGGACTCTAGGGTTAGGGGTTAGGGGTTGGGGTTAGGGATTAGGGTCAGGGTCTGGGGTTAGGATTAGGGGTTGGGGGTGAGGGTTTAGGGTGATGGTGAGGGGTTAGGGGTTAGGGTGAGGGTGAAGGTGAGGGGTTAGGGTTTAAAAAAATAAAATTGGAGGCCAAAATGGGGTGGGAGGCCCAAAAGGGGTGGGAGACCAGAAAAAATTGGAGGCCGAAATGCAGTGGGAGGCCAAAAACATGTGGGAGACCCGAGGGACGGAGAGGCCAGAAAGAATTGGAGGCTGAAACGTGGTGGGAGGCCAAAACATGGTGGTAGGCTGGATGGAAGTAGATGCCATTAAAAGTGGAGGTTGAAAAGGGGTGGGAGGTCAAAACAGGGTGGGAGGATGGAGGGATGTAGAGGCCTCCCACCCCGTATCGGTCTCCCACCATGATTCAGTTTGAAATTTCTTCTGGCCTCTACTTCTCTCCAGCTTCCCACCCCTTTTCGCCCTCCCACCCCATTTCCACCTCCACTTTTTCTGGCCTGTAGTTCCCTCTGGCCTCCACCCCGTTTTGGCCTCACAGCATGATTTTGCATCCACCTTTCACGGCCTCTACTTCCTTCTGGCCTCCCACTATATTTTGGCCTTCCGCCCTGTTTCAGCATCCACTATTTTATGGCCTCTACTTTGCTCTAGCTCCCACCCTGTTTGGGCCTCCCACCATGGTTCTGCCTCTAATTTTTTCTGCCCTCTACTTCTGTCTGGCCACCCACCCCATTTTGGCCTCCCACCCCGTTTCGGCCTCCACCTTTCCCGGCGTCTACTTCCCTCCATCCTCCCGCCCCGTTTCGGTCTCTCACTCCTTTTTGGCTTCCACATTTTTCTGGCCTCTATTTCCCTTCAGCCTTCCATTTCGGCCTCCCGCAGCTTTTCCACCCCCTCCTTTATTCAGGCTTTTATGTGCTCTTTGCACTTCCGACACTTTGTCGCCCACCGAGCCCTTTTTGTTTCTCTCACCCCTTTTGGCACTCCACAGTTTTCTGCCCCGTACTTGCCCTTCAGCCTCTCACCTATTTTTGGTCTCCACTCTTTTCTGCCCTCCGTGTCCCCCCGGGACTCCTGGCATCAAAGGCCAAGGGTTCAACGGTAACCGGGCTCAAACATCCGGAGAGGCCCCGCCACGGCCGAATCCAGAGAGGCCCCAGAAAGGGAAAGAAGAAAATCACGGCCATCTCGGCAGCACCCGCCTCCCACTACGGGAAGAGAGACCCCGCTCTGCGGACGAGGAAGGAGCCCTCTTCACGGTCCGCAGCGGGCCAGAGCGCCGGCGAGCGCCGCAGGGTCCGCGCGCGTCACCCAGAGCGCGGCACGGCCGCGCGGCACACGAGGGAGCGCGGCCACGCGTACGGGAAGCCGCGTCTTCCCTTCGGGGCCCCGTCGCCGCTCTCGCGCGTTTCGGGCTCTCCCCCGGCCCCCTCTCTCTCCCGCACCGCCGTGATTTTTTTGCTTCCCTTTACCTCCGCTCTCCTTCTTCTCTCCCGCTCCCTCTCCTTCTTATTCTGTCTTCTGCTAGCTCTCCCTTTTTCTTTTTCTCTAGACGCCTTTGTCCCGCTTCCTCTCCTTCCGTTTTTTCATCCTCCGTCTCTCTCCCGTACCCCAGCACCGGTTTTTTCCTTTTCCGGTTCTTCGTCCCGTTCGGCATCGGCGTCTTTTCGCCCGCGGCGTCTATTCGTTCGGCATCTTATCGTACGTCTCTTTTCGGTATCCGGTATCCCAAAGACGTGCGTCGTCAGCTTAGATCTCTTCTCGAGTTTTTCAGAGAAGAGGATCGCCTTCATCTATCGTCTAGGCATCTCCTATGGTTTTTTCTGTTAAGTTTGCATATTTTTTTTTTTTTTGTTCTAGCAATTTAGGCGTCAGGCCGCTTCATACGCTTTCAGATACATTTCAGGGAATTCCACGGGTTTTTTTGTGTTTTCCGTCCTTCGGGACTCTTAAGGGAGTCAGTCGGAGAGACGGTCAAGGTCACTCCGAATCGTCGGCGACGCACAGTAAATAATTTATATCGGAACCGGTGATATTTCCGAGAAGGAATTCTTATAGGATCTAGTTCCGCTTCGTTCTTTAGCGCTCTCCGGGACACGGTTCCATTATCACAGAATCACAGAATCACAGAATCAACTAGGTCGGAAAGGACCTCGAAGATCATCCGGTCCAACCATTCACCTAACACCGCCAGTTCCCACGTACACCATATCTCTCAGCGCTATGTCGACCCTACTCTTAAACACCTCCAGGGATGGGGACTCTACCGCCTCCCCGGGCAATCCATTCCGCTGCCTAATAACCCGTTCTGTAAAGAAATACTTCCCGACGTCTAGTCTAAACCTTCCGTGGCACAGCTGGAGGCCACTCCCTCTCGTCCTATCGCTTGTTATTTCATTAAAGAGACTCATCCCCAGCTCTCTGCAACCTCCTTTCAGGTAGCTATAGAGGGCCATGAGGTCTCCCCTCAGCCTCCTCTTCTCCAGAGTAAACAACCCCGGTTCCCTCAGCCGCTCCCCGTACGACACGCGCTCCGGACCCTTCGCCGGCTTCGTCGCCCTTCTCTGGACACGCTCGAGTAATTCAATGTCCTTTTTGTAGCGAGGGGCCCAAAACCGAACACAGTCATCGAGGTACGGCCTTACCAGTGACGAGTACAGGGGCAAGATCACTTCCCCGTCCCTGCCGGCCACGCTATTTCTGATACAGGCCAGGACGCCACGGGCCTTGCCGGCCACCCGGGCACACCGCTGGTTCACATTCAGCCGGCTGTCAATCGACACCCCCGGGTCCCTCTCTGACCGGCAGCTCTCCAGCCACTCCTCCCCAAGCCCGTAGCGCCACCGGGGGGGCTTAGGCAGCACGCGCGGTCTCGCCGGAAAAGACGAGTCACCCCGTAACATTTCGGTTTTCGCGTAGGAAACCACAGCGCCTCGTTTAGGATAACGATATTATTATCGCATTTAGCCGACTACTTCCCCACGTAGCTTAGCACGATATCCGTCTTTTTCTATCTATACCCCAGAAAAACTAGGTTTCATTCCACTCCCGGTCACGTCGCCGACACAATAGACTTAGCGAAAGAGCGGATATCGTCGTATCCGGTAAGGGTCGCTTTCTTCCTACGGCATTTTGCAGGTCACAAACTTAAGGCAGAGGAGAAAACTCCCAGCTGCTCCCCCAGGTGCCTTTATGCCTTCCGGTGGTTCAGCCCTCCCCTTTCCCAGGTGATCGTGGTCAGGGTGGTGGGTGGGGCCTGGGGTATATGAGGCACAGCCTCTCATCAGGGAGCTCATTCTGCTCTCGGGCCTCTCTGAGGTCAGAGCTCTGGTGTTCTTCAGAGTCAGCGGCAGATTTTGAGCCGAGGCAGCTCTTTGGGCAGGTGTGTTTTAATAATCACAGAAATAGAGGTACCTGAGACAAGAGTTTCAGCATCAGTCAAGGTTCAGCAGTGTGTATAGCAGAAAGTAAACAGGTACATAGTGGGTTTTTTTCAGGTAAGTAATTTTGTATCGGCGGGGCGGGTAAAACAGTTTAATAGCGTACACTTACATTTTTTCTTTTCATTCTAGATACATTGCATTTTCCTGACTTCATCGAAGACGGGACCTCGGTTTTTTCCCTAGCGTCGGCGTATACATCGTAAGGCGTCGATATCATCCACATAAACGGGACCAAAGGGGAGAGGACGGAGCGAGGGTCAGAGCGAGCGTCTCGTAAGCATCCGTATACAGAGTTTTAGCCTTTCTCAGAAAAACGGCGGGGACGTTTTAACATTCGTCAGGAAAGAGGCAGGGACGTAAGGCACGGAGTCTTTCGGGATCCGGGACGGCTCATCGCGTTTCCCGATCGCCCGCGGAGCGCCGTATCGTCTCGCGGGCGCAGCGTAGGCAGCCTTTGGAATAGGATGAGCATTTGAGGCGAACCGGGGCGGCGGAGAGGAGGAGCACGGGCCCGGTGTTTTCCCACGAGCACAAATATAATATTCCATCTTTTGAAATCACAGGCGCCGCAAGCGACGACGGCCACGGCGTCCGACGCCGAAACCGGCACGGAGCGGGCGAGCCGAAAGGGCCACGCTTTCGAGGAGGAGGGCGTCGCGGAAGAGGGCCGCGTCGGCCGACACGACGCCGACCGGTCGCTCGCTTCGCGGACGTTCGGCGGACGACGCGGAGGAACCCGGCGACTCGGGAGCGTCCCGGTCGGCCGACGCGGTCGTCGCGGAAGACGGTCCGGCCTCCGGCCCTCTCGAAGCTAAGTCGAGGGTCCAGGGCGGGAAGGGTCCGGGAGGAAGGGACAGGGTCGGGAATCGCAGGGAGGGCTTTTCGAGGTAGAGTAGGGGAGAGGACCGTCCGGGAGCGGCGCCCCAGGCGCCCGTAAAGGGAGCGAGTCACTTTTCAGCACCGGAGTACCGTGGTCGGGGCAGTTCCGGCCCGCGTCCGTGTCGTCGTGTACTTTGCGTGTTCTGCGTTCTGTATCTTATACCGTGCCATCCTCGGGTCTAGACGTCTCCGTAGGTCTTTGCGATCGTCAGGCATCTCGATAGCCCTCCCGAGAGTCTCGAGTACGTTCCCTCGTCGGCACGGCACCCGTCGAGCCCTTCTCATCTCGCAATTATAACCGGAAGCGCGGATCCGTCCGGCGCGCGTCGCGTCGAGGACGTTCTCGAGCGGTCGTCTCTCGCAGGGGCGAGCTAGGCGGCGCCCCGGGCCGTGCTTTCGAGCGTCATTTTGGCACCCGGTAGTCTTCCGGGGTTTCGTCCCCACATCTTATGACTTAAAACCCGGCTTCTCACGCATCCGTCGTTCCGGTTTTGACGGTAACTTCGTCTCACGGGCCGCAGCGGTCGCCTCTCATTTCGGGGCCGCCATCGCGGCGCCGTAGGCCTCCGCCAGCGGCATCTTGCCTACGGCCGTCGTTCTCGTCGTTCGCCGTCTTCTCGCGTCACTCGTGGCGTCCGCGTTTGGCGTCCGTCCGCGTCCGGGTCGGACCCGTCCCGCCCAGGGGTTTAGCCATAGTAAAGATGAGGGGAGCGCGTAGTAACGCATCATCCGCCCGGACACTTTTGGCGAAGACCGTGCGGTCCATCTCCGGGCGAGTAGCCGTAGAGAGCCTCCACGGTTATTTTCCTCGCGTTCGGCAGACATCGGAGGGCGGACTCCGGGTCGCGGGGAGCGGGCGATCGAGCGGGTCGAACGAGCCTTAGCTTGCACGTGAGGCTCGGTACTTAGGATTTTGGGTATTTTAGCAGTAGTCAGAAGGGAGATGGAAAGGAAAGACAAACCTTTGGTCTCGTAAAAGTCTAGGTTAACACCGAGATGCCTTTCCTTACAGGCTTCGGGTCGTTTAAGCGCAAAGCGAGAAGCCGCTTCACGACGGGCGACGGAAGAGGTCAGAGGATCCGCGGGACCGGCGGCTCCGAGGGGCTCACGCCATTCCGGTTTTATTTTCTAGGCACGAATCGACGCGTGAAGCGGGATACCCGCACCCTCGGACTTCGGCGAGGCGAGCGATGACCGGCGTGCCCGAGCGGCAGTTCTTCAGGTGTCATAATAGTATCGTAGCTAAAGTCATACCCCGTTTGAATCGCACAAGCGGCGACCGGGCCTCGGCACAGCGGACGGAAGGCTCCGTCTCCGAGCGGCCGAGGTAAACGAGCAGGGGAGAGGAAGCTCCGAGAGTGAGCCGAGGATCGGGGCGGCATCTCGCCGCGCGCTTTTACCTCTTTCTTTTGCAGGTGCCACGCTCCTTCCCGGAGCGTCGACGCCGCAGAGTCACGAGCGGTTTGAGAAAAGGCGAGAGAGTCGTTAAGCGGTCCGCCGGGACCCGAATCGCCGAGGATCGCGCGGCCATACGAACGACCGTTCGCCTTCGCTTTTGCGGGCGTCGCGAGGTCTCCGCTCGAACGGCGGAGGCTTCGAGGCGAGTCGTCGGAAGAGAGGACCGGAAGGCCAGGTGCCGCCGAGAGGGCGATCGCTTACGAGTAGGACGGCGGCCGCGTTTCTCCAGTTTTTAGGCTTCCACGGGAGACGGGGGGGCGCAACGTACGGTTATCGGGACCCGCGCGGCCATTCCGAGGAGGGCATCGCCGCGGTAGAGGTCGATACATGTCGGCGTGTCGGTGACCGGAGATGTTCTGCGTTACAGGTGATGAAGAGCAATGCGGTGACCGCAGAGAAACCCTGGTTAGATGACGTGCTCCCGATGAGGATGAGTTCTGGACCGTGCTCTCTGAAAGATAAGTCAAGGGGCCAAAGCAGCGGGTGGGGCGGGGCTAGAAGAGGGGGTAGGACATCGGGGTCGGTGGGAGGTCTCTTTAGGTTTTGTGAATTCTGGAGGCAGATAGCGGGCCTCGGGTCCGTGCGGGGCGGCGGCGCGTCTCTGGGCGGCGTCGGGCGGCAGCGCGTCTCTGGGCGGCGTCGGGCGGCAGCGCGTCTCTGGGCGGCGTCGGGCGGCGGCGCGTCTCTGGGCGGCGTCGGGCGGCAGCGCGTCTCTGGGCGTCTCTGGGCGGCGTCGGGCGGCAGCGCGTCTCTGGGCGGCGTCGGGCGGCAGCGCGTCTCTGGGCGGCGTCGGGCGGCAGCGCGTCTCTGGGCGGCGTCGGGCGGCAGCGCGTCTCTGGGCGGCGTCGGGCGGCAGCGCGTCTCTGGGCGTTGTGTTTGGTTGTGTCTGATCTGAGTGTTACGCTGTCTGGCATTAAAGCAGCAAGAGTGGCGCATAGCTCTATATCTGTATTTCGTGAGCTTGCGAAGCCAGCGTTCACGTGAGCGGGAGTCGAGCAGATCTCAAGGGAATTGAGAGGTAACATGAGGGAAGCCTGTAAGTCAGCTTTTGCATTGTTGTTGCAGGCAATTTGCAACAAGACTGTAGAAATGGTGAGCGATACTTCTCGTGAGATACGTGCTCTGGCAAAGCAGCTCCGGGCCGAGCGGGCAGAGCCGTGCGGTACGCCTAGCGGGCGTTCCTTAGCGTCGATGTTTGTCTCGGCCTTCACCGTCGAGGAGTGTCGGGCATACTCGTATCCCGCTCCGCGTGCAGCAGCCGTCCGTCTCATTCTGTACCGCTAAGAAGCGTGACGTAGAAGGTCAACGTTCCTGATCTAGTTTAGTCTCGTAGGTGGAATCGGTAGGTCTTTCACGCAGCTCTCGCTCAGGCTTAACCGGCATGCGTAGTCTCTGCGATGCTCTGTCTCGTGAGGTCTTCTGAGGGATTCTTCCCTGCGTCATGACAGTCTCTAGTCTTTCCTAGCATTTTGTCTCTGTCGGTCACCGGGATGTTATCGCCCATCTTTCATCCGGAGTTCCGGCCGTCTCGCACGGCAGGCCACGCCGGGGCATACGCGTCACATCATCTTGGTATCTTTGCGTGCGCCGTCGGGCCGTGTCTTTCGGCGCGGCGTTAACTCTACCCCGTGCGGCGTTCTCGTGTCCTCGGGTCACGTTCGCGGAGCACGTAGATGTCCGCGTTAGCGGCGGAGCCGCTTTGTGCGTTTGTAGCCATTCCGTATGGGGCGGAACGGTCCCAGGAGGGGACGCTAAGTGCCGGCGAGCGCGGCGAGCGGGCTCTAGAGTTCCTTCTTTTGTCTTCTGCAGGTACCACGGGGCTACCGGCATTCCAGAAGCGAATCCTTCCGTGAAGTTTGCCAGAGCGTACGACAGGAAGAAAAGAAGGACCGGGAGTGACGCACAGAGGGAAACGTGTTCCTCTTCTTCTGAGGACGAGGGCCCACGGCACGGATCGAGCGGAGCGGCGGCGACGGCTCGAAGCGCACGATCTCCGATTCTGGGCACGGTTACGGAATCGGGGCCATCCACCACTCTGGCGGGTGACGGTCGGATAGAGTAGATGCGGAACGAGCGTTAGTTTTGGAAAGTGTTTATCATTGTATGTGAGGATGTTTTTCACTTCAGGGTATATTGATGTAGAAAGAGTTAAAGTGTCTTTTAAAAATAGTAAAGAAGCTGTTGAGCAGGGGGATTTCTTAATCTCTTTGACCAGGTTTAAGTCACTTAGTCCCACCCGCTCCATCCGGTGACGTTCACAGCCGGCGTTCAGGGGGAGGTCGGGCTCGGGCCACGGCGTTAGCGGGCGGGGTGAATTTCGAGGCCTTCGGGAACCACGTTCCGAGGAGCCACGGGGCGAGGGCCGGCGGCGGCGATCGGGTAGCGGGACGGGTTTGCCGGGAGCAGGGGGCGGTTAGCACGGTAGCAGAGCGAGCGGGGCGCTTAGAATGCGTCTGCCTGTGCGTGACTGTTTAAATTAATGTTGTTTTTGTTGCAGGTGGAGTTGAGTTTTTTGAGTAGTTAGGCAAAAACAAAAAAATAGCCACGGGGCAAGGGCCGGTAGTAGCAGTTGGGTAGGGGGATGGGTTTGCTGAGAGCGGGGGGGCGGTTAACGGGGTAGCTGAATGAGCGGTGTGTTTGGAATGCGTGTGTGTGTGTGCGCATGGCTGTGTAATGTAATTTTTTTTCTTCTTGCAGGTGGAGTATAGTTAGGCAAAAAACCAATATAGAAAAAAAAAACCCCAGCCGGGGGATTTTTTTTTTTTTTTCCCCCCCGGCTGGGTTTTTTTTTTCCCCGGTCCCGGCCGGTCTGCGAGGCGACGATCGTCGCCAAAGTTCGGGCGCGGAGCGGCGCAGGGACGGGGTTTTCGCAGGCGGGGCCATCCGGGAGGCTCCCGGGAACGGCGTTCCCGAGGAGCCACGGGGCGAGGGCCGGTAGTAGCGGTTGGGTAGGGGGATGGGTTTGTTGAGAGCGGGGGGGCGGTTAACGGGGTAGCTGAATGAGCGGTGTGTTTGGAATGTGTGTGTGTGCGCATGGCTGTGTAATGTAATTTTTTTTCTTCTTGCAGGTGGAGTATAGTTAGGCAAAAAACCAATATAGAAAAAAAAAACCCCAGCCGGGGGATTTTTTTTTTTTTTTCCCCCCCGGCTGGGTTTTTTTTTTCCCCGGTCCCGGCCGGTCTGCGAGGCGACGATCGTCGCCAAAGTTCGGGCGCGGAGCGGCGCAGGGACGGGGTTTTCGCAGGCGGGGCCATCCGGGAGGCTCCCGGGAACGGCGTTCCCGAGGAGCCACGGGGCGAGGGCCGGTAGTAGCGGTTGGGTAGGGGGATGGGTTTGTTGAGAGCGGGGGGGCGGTTAACGGGGTAGCTGAATGAGCGGTGTGTTTGGAATGTGTGTGTGTGCGCATGGCTGTGTAATGTAATTTTTTTTTCTTCTTGCAGGTGGAGTATAGTTAGGCAAAAACCCAATATAGAATAAAAAAACCCCAGCCGGGGGATTTTTTTTTTTTTTTCCCCCGGCTGGGTTTTTTTTTCCCCGGTCCCGGCCGGTCCGCGAGGCGACGATCGTCGCCAAAGTTCGGGCGCGGAGCGGCGCAGGGACGGGGTTTTCGCAGGCGGGGCCATCCGGGAGGCTCCCGGGAACGGCGTTCCCGAGGATCCACGGGGCGAGGGCCGGTAGTAGCGGTTGGGTAGGGGGATGGGTTTGTTGAGAGCGGGGGGGCGGTTAGCAGAGTAGCTGAATGAGCGGTGTGTTTGGAATGTGTGTGTGCGCGCATGGCTGTGTAATGTAATTTTTTTTTCTTCTTGCAGGTGGAGTATAGTTAGGCAAAAAACCAATATAGAATAAAAAAACCCCAGCCGGGGGATTTTTTTTTTTTCCCCCGGCTGGGTTTTTTTTTCCCCGGTCCCGGCCGGTCCGCGAGGCGACGATCGTCGCCAAAGTTCGGGCGCGGAGCGGCGCAGGGACGGGGTTTTCGCAGGCGGGGCCATCCGGGAGGCTCCCGGGAACGGCGTTCCCGAGGAGCCACGGGGCGAGGGCCGGTAGTAGCGGTTGGGTAGGGGGATGGGTTTGTTGAGAGCGGGGGGGCGGTTAGCAGAGTAGCTGAATGAGCGGTGTGTTTGGAATATGTGTGTGTGTGCATGGCTGTGTAATGTAATTTTTTTTTCTTCTTGCAGGTGGAGTATAGTTAGGCAAAAAACCAATATAGAATAAAAAAACCCCAGCCGGGGGATTTTTTTTTTTTCCCCCGGCTGGGTTTTTTTTTCCCCGGTCCCGGCCGGTCCGCGAGGCGACGATCGTCGCCAAAGTTCGGGCGCGGAGCGGCGCAGGGACGGGGTTTTCGCAGGGGGGGCCATCCGGGAGGCTCCCGGGAACGGCGTTCCCGAGGAGCCACGGGGCGAGGGCCAGTCGTGGTGGTGGGGTAGCGGGATGGGTTTGTTGAGAGTAGGGGGTGGTTAGCAGAGTAGCTGAATGGGGAGGTGTGTTTGGAATGTGTGTGTGTGCATGGCTGTGTAATGTAATTTTTTTTTCTTCTTGCAGGTGGAGTATAGTTAGGCAAAAAACCAATATAGAATAAAAAAACCCCAGCCGGGGGATTTTTTTTTTTTCCCCCGGCTGGGTTTTTTTTTCCCCGGTCCCGGCCGGTCCGCGAGGCGACGATCGTCGCCAAAGTTCGGGCGCGGAGCGGCGCAGGGACGGGGTTTTCGCAGGCGGGGCCATCCGGGAGGCTCCCGGGAACGGCGTTCCTGGGGAGCCACGGTGAGAGGGCTGGATGTGGTGGTGGGATAGAGGGATGGGTTTTCTGAGAGTAGGGGGTGGTCATCGTGGTAGCTGAATGAGTGGGATGCTTAGAATGTGTCTGTGTGAGAATGGTTGTGTAATGTAATGTGGGGTTTTTTGTTGCAGGTGGGGTAGAGATTTTGGAGTAGTAAGGCAAGAAAACAATATGGAATAAAAAAATCCCAGCTGGGTTTCCCCCCCCCCCCCCCCCGTTGCTCCTTGCAGTGATGCTTGCTGCCAAGGTTCAGGTAT
>NC_133963.1:3381383-3383883 GCF_031877795.1 Strix aluco
TCTAACCCTAACCCTAACCCTAACCCTAACCCTAACCCTAACCCTAACCCTAACCCTAACCCTAACCCTAACCCTAACCCTAACCCTAACCCTAACCCTAACCCTAACCCTAACCCTAACCCTAACCCTAACCCTAACCCTAACCCTAACCCTAACCCTAACCCTAACCCTAACCCTAACCCTAACCCTAACCCTAACCCTAACCCTAACCCTAACCCTAACCCTAACCCTAACCCTAACCCTAACCCTAACCCTAACCCTAACCCTAACCCTAACCCTAACCCTAACCCTAACCCTAACCCTAACCCTAACCCTAACCCTAACCCTAACCCTAACCCTAACCCTAACCCTAACCCTAACCCTAACCCTAACCCTAACCCTAACCCTAACCCTAACCCTAACCCTAACCCTAACCCTAACCCTAACCCTAACCCTAACCCTAACCCTAACCCTAACCCTAACCCTAACCCTAACCCTAACCCTAACCCTAACCCTAACCCTAACCCTAACCCTAACCCTAACCCTAACCCTAACCCTAACCCTAACCCTAACCCTAACCCTAACCCTAACCCTAACCCTAACCCTAACCCTAACCCTAACCCTAACCCTAACCCTAACCCTAACCCTAACCCTAACCCTAACCCTAACCCTAACCCTAACCCTAACCCTAACCCTAACCCTAACCCTAACCCTAACCCTAACCCTAACCCTAACCCTAACCCTAACCCTAACCCTAACCCTAACCCTAACCCTAACCCTAACCCTAACCCTAACCCTAACCCTAACCCTAACCCTAACCCTAACCCTAACCCTAACCCTAACCCTAACCCTAACCCTAACCCTAACCCTAACCCTAACCCTAACCCTAACCCTAACCCTAACCCTAACCCTAACCCTAACCCTAACCCTAACCCTAACCCTAACCCTAACCCTAACCCTAACCCTAACCCTAACCCTAACCCTAACCCTAACCCTAACCCTAACCCTAACCCTAACCCTAACCCTAACCCTAACCCTAACCCTAACCCTAACCCTAACCCTAACCCTAACCCTAACCCTAACCCTAACCCTAACCCTAACCCTAACCCTAACCCTAACCCTAACCCTAACCCTAACCCTAACCCTAACCCTAACCCTAACCCTAACCCTAACCCTAACCCTAACCCTAACCCTAACCCTAACCCTAACCCTAACCCTAACCCTAACCCTAACCCTAACCCTAACCCTAACCCTAACCCTAACCCTAACCCTAACCCTAACCCTAACCCTAACCCTAACCCTAACCCTAACCCTAACCCTAACCCTAACCCTAACCCTAACCCTAACCCTAACCCTAACCCTAACCCTAACCCTAACCCTAACCCTAACCCTAACCCTAACCCTAACCCTAACCCTAACCCTAACCCTAACCCTAACCCTAACCCTAACCCTAACCCTAACCCTAACCCTAACCCTAACCCTAACCCTAACCCTAACCCTAACCCTAACCCTAACCCTAACCCTAACCCTAACCCTAACCCTAACCCTAACCCTAACCCTAACCCTAACCCTAACCCTAACCCTAACCCTAACCCTAACCCTAACCCTAACCCTAACCCTAACCCTAACCCTAACCCTAACCCTAACCCTAACCCTAACCCTAACCCTAACCCTAACCCTAACCCTAACCCTAACCCTAACCCTAACCCTAACCCTAACCCTAACCCTAACCCTAACCCTAACCCTAACCCTAACCCTAACCCTAACCCTAACCCTAACCCTAACCCTAACCCTAACCCTAACCCTAACCCTAACCCTAACCCTAACCCTAACCCTAACCCTAACCCTAACCCTAACCCTAACCCTAACCCTAACCCTAACCCTAACCCTAACCCTAACCCTAACCCTAACCCTAACCCTAACCCTAACCCTAACCCTAACCCTAACCCTAACCCTAACCCTAACCCTAACCCTAACCCTAACCCTAACCCTAACCCTAACCCTAACCCTAACCCTAACCCTAACCCTAACCCTAACCCTAACCCTAACCCTAACCCTAACCCTAACCCTAACCCTAACCCTAACCCTAACCCTAACCCTAACCCTAACCCTAACCCTAACCCTAACCCTAACCCTAACCCTAACCCTAACCCTAACCCTAACCCTAACCCTAACCCTAACCCTAACCCTAACCCTAACCCTAACCCTAACCCTAACCCTAACCCTAACCCTAACCCTAACCCTAACCCTAACCCTAACCCTAACCCTAACCCTAACCCTAACCCTAACCCTAACCCTAACCCTAACCCTAACCCTAACCCTAACCCTAACCCTAACCCTAACCCTAACCCTAACCCTAACCCTAACCCTAACCCTAACCCTAACCCTAACCCTAACCCTAACCCTAACCCTAACCCTAACCCTAACCCTAACCCTAACCCTAACCCTAACCCTAACCCTAACCCTAACCCTAACCCTAACCCTAACCCTAACCCTAACCCTAACCCTAACCCTAACCCTA
>NC_133963.1:3388883-3444406 GCF_031877795.1 Strix aluco
CAAAGTCCAACACAGTCACGCAAAGTCCAACACAGTCACGCAAAGTCCAAGACAGTCACGCAAAGTCCAAGACAGTCACGCAAAGTCCAAGACAGTCACGCAAAGTCCAAGACAAAGTCCAAGACAGTCACGCAAAGTCCAAGACAGTCACGCAAAGTCCAAGACAGCCACGCAAAGTCCAAGACAGCCACGCAAAGTCCAAGACAAAGTCCAAGACAGCCACGCAAAGTCCAAGACAAAGTCCAAGACAGTCACGCAAAGTCCAAGACAGTCACGCAAAGTCCAAGACAGTCACGCAAAGTCCAAGACAAAGTCCAACACAGTCACTGAGAGTCCAAGACAAAGTCCAACACAGTCACACAAAGTCCAAGACAGCCACGCAAAGTCCAAGACAAAGTCCAAGACAGCCACGCAAAGTCCAAGACAAAGTCCAAGACAGCCACGCAAAGTCCAAGACAAAGTCCAAGACAGCCACGCAAAGTCCAAGACAAAGTCCAAGACAGCCACGCAAAGTCCAAGACAAAGTCCAAGACAGCCACGCAAAGTCCAAGACAAAGTCCAAGACAGCCACGCAAAGTCCAAGACAAAGTCCAACACAGTCACGCAAAGTCCAACACAGTCACGCAAAGTCCAACACAGTCACTGAGAGTCCAAGACAAAGTCCAACACAGTCACTGAGAGTCCAAGACAAAGTCCAACACAGTCACTGAGAGTCCAACACAGTCACTGAGAGTCCAACACAGTCACGCAAAGTCCAACACAGTCACGCAAAGTCCAACACAGTCACGCAAAGTCCAACACAGTCACGCAAAGTCCAACACAGTCACGCAAAGTCCAACACAGTCACGCAAAGTCCAACACAGTCACGCAAAGTCCAAGACAAAAGTCCAACACAGTCACGCAAAGTCCAACACAGTCACTGAGAGTCCAAGACAAAGTCCAAACACAGTCACGCAAAGTCCAACACAGTCACGCAAAGTCCAAGACAAAGTCCTACACAGTCACTCAGAGTCCAAGACAAATGCACACAGTCAAAGGCAACGTCCAACCCCAACTCTCACAGTCAAAGTCCAACACACACGGTCAAAGGCAAAGGGACAAAGACGGACACAAAGCTGGAGACAGAGGGGCAAACTCAGATGACAGCTAACACAAAGGGAGGCAAAGTCAGGCAGGGAGAGAAACAAATTCAGACATACAAAGAAACCACACGGGAACCGACCCCGACGTACACGCCTTTATTACCCCCCCCCAAAAAAATGCACAGGAGCCAACCCCAACATACACTCCTTTATTAATGCTACATTACAGAATAGCTTTTACTTACTTAATAACAGAACAACCAACAGCAAATACCCCTTCGAGGAGCCTATGCCACGCAAAACCTTTCTTTCCTTAGTAAACCTTACAAGCGTGGCAAATATGCCTTTGCTACAGCCGCATTACAAACCAGCTCTTACTTACTAATTAAACGTTAAAAAAACCAACAAATACACCTTCATTGAACCTACATTACACAAACACGCTTATGGACTTCTAAAACCCTAAGGGGTGCTTCACCTGCCAACATTTAGGGTCATTCCACACATCTATATTACCATCAGATCTTTACTAAATATATTCATAACTGTTCAGAGAGTACTATGATATACATGATGCCAAAAACACCACTCCCGTCAGCCGCCCAAATCACCCTGCCTGCGAAAACCCCGTCCCTGCACCGCTCCGCACCCAAACTTTGGCGACGATCGTCGCCTCACGGACCGGCCGGGACCGGGGAAAAAAAAACCCAGCCAGGGGAAAAAATAAAATCCCCCAGCTGGGGTTTTTTTACTCTATATTGGGTTTTGCCTAACTAGACTCCACCTGCAAGAAGAAAAAAAATTACATTAAACAGCCATGCACACACACACACATTCCAAACACACCGCTCATTCAGCTACCCCGCTAACTGCCCCCCCACTCTCAGCAAACCCATCCCCCTACCCAACCGCTACTACCGGCCCTCACCCCGTGGCTCCTCGGGAACGCCGTTCCCGGGACCTCCCCGATTGCCCTGCCTGCGAAAACCCCGTCCCTGCACCGCTCCGCACGCAAACTTTGGCGACGATCGTCGCCTCGCGGACCGGCCGGGACCGGGAAAAAAAAAAACCCAGCCGGGGTAAAAAAAAAAAAAATCCCCCGGCTGGGGTTTTTTTATTCTATATTAGTTTTTTGCCTAACTATACACCACCTGCAAGAAGAAAAAAAATTTCCATTGAACAGCCATGCGCACACACACACACATTCCAAACACACCTCCCATTCAGCTACCCTGCTAACAACCCCCTGCTCTCAGCAAACTCATCCCGCTACCCCACCGCCACAACCGGCCCTCACCCCATGACTCCTCGGGAACACCATTCCCAGGAGCCTCCCGGATTGCCCTGTCTGCAAAAACCCCGTCCCTGCACCGCTCCGCGCCCAAACTTTGGCGACGATCGTCGCCTCGCGGACCGGCCGGGACCGGGGAAAAAAAAACCCAGCCGGGGGAAAAAAAAAAAATCCCCCGGCTGGGGTTTTTTTATTCTATATTAGTTTTTTGCCTAACTATACACCACCTGCAAGAAGAAAAAAAATTTCCATTGAACAGCCATGCGCACACACACACACATTCCAAACACACCTCCCATTCAGCTACCCTGCTAACAACCCCCTGCTCTCAGCAAACTCATCCCCCTACCCCACCGCCACAACCGGCCCTCACCCCATGACTCCTCGGGAACACCATTCCCAGGAGCCTCCCGGATTGCCCTGTCTGCAAAAACCCCGTCCCTGCACCGCTCCGCGCCCAAACTTTGGCGACGATCGTCGCCTCGCGGACCGGCCGGGACCGGGGAAAAAAAAACCCAGCCGGGGGAAAAAAAAAAAATCCCCCAGCTGGGGTTTTTTTATTCTATATTGGGTTTTGCCTAACTAGACTCCACCTGCAAGAAAAAAAAAAAATTACATTAAACAGCCATGCACACACACACACACATTCCAAACACACCGCTCATTCAGCTACCTCGCTAACCACCACCCCGGTCTCAGCAAACCCATCCCCCTACCCAACCGCTACTATCGGCCCTCGCCCCGTGGCTCCTCGGGAACGCCGTTCCCGGGGCCTCCCCGATCGCCCTGCCTGCGAAAACCCCGTCCCTGCGCCGCTCCACGCCCAAACTTTGGCGACGATCGTCGCCTCGCGGACTGGCCGGGACCGGGGAAAAAAAAACCCAGCCGGGGGAAAAAAAAAAAAATCCCCCGGCTGGGGTTTTTTTATTCTATATTGTTTTTTTGCCTAACTATACTCCACCTGCAAGAAGAAAAAAAATTACATTAAACAGCCATGCACACACACACACACACACATTCCAAACACACCGCTCACTCAGCTACCCCGCTAACCACCCCCCCGCTCTCAGCAAACCCATCCCCCTACCCAACCGCTACTACCGGCCCTCGCCCCGTGGCTCCTCGGGAATGCCATTCCCGGGGCCTCCCCGATCGCCCTGCCTGCGAAAACCCCGTCCCTGCACCGCTCCGCGCCCAAACTTTGGCGACGATCGTCGCCTCGCGGACCGGCCGGGACCGGGGAAAAAAAAACCCAGCCAGGGGAAAAAAAAAAAAATCCCCCAGCTGGGGTTTTTTTATTCTATTTTATGGTTTTTTCCTAACTACTCAAAAAACTCCACTCCACCTGCAACAAAAACAACATTAATTTAAACAGTCACGCACAGGCAGACACATTCTAAGCACCCCGCTCGCTCAGCTACCGTGCTAACCGCCCCCTGCTCCCAGCAAACCCATCCCGCTACCCGATGGCCGCCACCAGCCCTCGCCCCATGGCTCCTCAGAACGTGGTTCCCAAAAGCCTCAAAATTCACCCTGCCCGCTAACACCATGGCCCAAGCGCAACCTCCCCCTGAACACCAGCTGTGAACATCACCATATAGAGCAGGTGGGACTAAGTGACTTAAACCTGGGCAAAGAGATTAATAAATCCCCCTGCTCAACAGTTTCTTTACTATTTTTAAAAGACACTTTAACTCTTCCTACGTCAATATACCCTGAAGTGAAAAACATCCTAACGTACAATGATAAACACCTTCCAAAACTAACACTCATTCCACATCTACTCTATCCAACCGTCACCGGCCAGAGTGGCAGATGGCCCCGATTCTGTAACCGTGCCCAGAATCGCACAATCGTGCGCCTCGAGCCGTCACCGCCGCTCCGCTCGATCCGTGCCACGGGCCCTCGTCCTCAGAAGAAGAGGAATACATTTCCCTCTGTGCGTCGCTCCCGGTCCTTCTTTTCTTCCCGTCATACGCTCTGGCAAACTTCACGGAAGGATTCGCTTCTGAATGCCGGTAGCCCCGTGGTACCTGCAAAAGACAAAAGAAGGAACTCTAGAGCTCACTCGCCACGCTCACCGGCACGTTAGCATCCCCTCCTGGGACCGTTCCGCCCCATACGGAATGGCTACAAACGTGCAAAGCGCCTCCACCGCTAACACAGGCATCTACGTGCTCCATAACTGTGACCCGAGGACGCGAGAGTGCCGCACGGGGTAGAGTTAACGCCGCACCAGAAGACACGGCCCGACGGCGCACACAGCGACGCCAAGACGATGTGACACGTATGCCCCGGCGTGGCCTGCTGTGCAAGACAGCCAGAACTCCGGATGAAAGATGGGCGATAACATCCCAGTGACCGACAGACACAAAATGCTAGGAAAGACGAAAGACTGTCATGACGCAGGGAACAATCCCTCAGAAGACCTCACGAGACAGAGCATCACAGAGACTACGCCTGCCGGTTAAGCCTGAGCGAGAGCTGCGTGAAAGACCTACCAATTCCACCTCCAAGACTAAACTAGATCGGGAACGTTGACCTTCTACGTCACGCTTCTTAGCGGTACAGAGTGAGACGGACGGCTGCTGCATGCGGAGCGGGATGCAAGTATGCCCGAGACTCCTCAACACTGAAGGCCCACACAAACATCGACACGTCACGTAACTAAGGAATGCCCGCTAGGCGTACCACACGGCTCTGCCCGCTCGGCCCGGAGCTGCTTTGCCAGGGCACATATCTCACGAGAAGTATCACTCACCATTTCTACAGTCTTGTTGCAAATTGCCTGCAAGAACAACGCAAAAGCTGACTTACAGGCTTCCCTTGTGTTACCTCTCAATTCGCTTGAGATCTGCTCGACTCCCGCTCACATGAATGCTGGCTTCACAAGCTCACAAAATACAGATATAGAGCTATGTGCCACTCTTGCTGCTTTAATGCCAGACAGCATAACACTCAGATCAGACACAACCAAACAGAACGTCCACAAACGCGTTGCCGCCCAATGCCGCCCAGAGACGCGCTGCTGCCCGACGCCGCCCAGAGACGCGCTGCTGCCCGACGCCGCCCAGAGACGCCCAGAGACGCGCTGCTGCCCGACACCGCCCAGAGACGCCCAGAGACGCGCTGCTGCCCGACGCCGCCCAGAGACGCCCAGAGACGCGCTGCTGCCCGACACCGCCCAGAGACGCGCTGCTGCCCGACGCCGCCCAGAGACGCGCTGCTGCCCGACGCCGCCCAGAGACGCGCTGCTGCCCGACGCCGCCCAGAGACGCGCTGCTGCCCGACGCCGCCCAGAGACGCCCAGAGACGCGCTGCTGCCCGACGCCGCCCAGAGACACCCAGAGACGCGCCGCTGCCCGACGCCGCCCAGAGACACCCAGAGACGCCAAGAGACGCACCGCTGCCTGCCGCCACCCAGAGACGCGCCGCCGCCCCGCACGGGCCCGAGGCCCGCTATCTGCCTCCAGAATTCACAAAACCTAAAGACCCCTCCCACCGACCATTATGTCCTACCCCCTCTTCTAGCCCCACCCCACCCACTGCTTTGGCCCCTTGACTTATCTTTCAGAGAGCACGGTCCAGAACTCATCCTCATCGGGAGCACGTCATCTAACCGGGGTTTCCCTGCGGTCACCGCATTGCTCTTCATCACCTGTAACGCAGAACGTCTCCGGTCACCGACACGCTGACGTGTACCGACCTCTACCGCAGCGATGCCCTCCTCGGAATGGCCGCGCGGCTCCCGATAACCGTACGTTGTGCCCCCCCGTCTCCCGTGGAAGCCTAAAAACTGGAGAAACGCGGCCGCCGTCCTACTCGTAAGCGATCGCCCTCTCGGCGGCGCCCGGCCTCCCGGTCCTCTCTTCCGACGACTCGCCTCGAAGCCTCCGCCGTTCGAGCGGAGACCTCGCGACGCCCGCGAAAGCGAAGGCGAACGGTCGTTCGTATGGCCGCGCGATCCTCGGCGATTCGGGTCCCGGCGGACCGCTTAACGACTCTCTCGCCTTTTCTCAAACCGCTCGTGACTCTGCGGCGTCGACGCTGCGGGAAGGAGCGTGGCACCTGCAAAAGAAAGAGGTAAAAGCGCGTGGCGAGATGCCGCCCCGATCCTCGGCTCGCTCGCGGAGCTTCCTCTCCCCTGCTCGTTTACCTCGGCCGCTCGGAGACGGAGTCTTCCGTCCGCCGTGCCGAGGCCCGGTCGCCGCTTGTGCGATTCAAACGGGGTATGACTTTAGCTACGATACTATTATGACACCCGAAGAACTGCCGCTCGGGCACGCCGGTCATCGCTCGCCTCGCCGAAGTCCGAGGGCGCGGGTATCCCGCTTCACGCGTCGATTCGTGCCTAGAAAATAAAACCGGAATGGCGTGAGCCCCTCGGAGCCGCCGGTCGCGCGGATCCTCTGACCTCTTCCGTCGCCCGTCGTGAAGCGGCTTCTCGCTTTGCGCTTAAACGACCCGAAGCCTGTAAGGAAAGGCATCTCGGTGTTAACCTAGACTTTTACGAGACCAAAGGTTTGTCTTTCCTTTCCGTCTCCCTTCTGACTACTGCTAAAATACCCAAAATCCTAAGTACCGAGCCTCACGTGCAAGCTAAGGCTCGTTCGACCCGCTCGATCGCCCGCTCCCTGCGACCCGGAGTCCGCCCTCCGATGTCTGCCGAACGCGAGGAAAATAACCGCGGAGGCTCTCTACGGCTACTCGCCCGGAGATGGACCGCACGGTCTTCGCCAAAAGCGTCCGGGCGGATGGATGCGTTACTACACGCTCCCCTCATCTTTACTATGGCTAAACCCCTGGGCGGGACGGGTCCGACCCGGACGCAGACAGACGCCAAACGCGGACGCCACGAGCGACGCGAGAAGACGGCGAGCGACGAGAACGACGGCCGTAGGCAAGATGCCGCCGGCGGAGGCCTACGGCGCCGCGATGGCGGCCCCGAAATGAGAGGCGACCGCTGCGGCCCGTGAGACGAAGTTACCGTCAAAACCGGAACGACGGATGCGTGAGAAGCCGGGTTTTAAGTCATAAGATGTGGGGACGAAACCCCGGAAGACTACCGGGTGCCAAAATGACGCTCGAAAGCACGGCCCGGGGCGCCGCCTAGCTCGCCCCTGCGAGAGACGACCGCTCGAGAACGTCCTCGACGCGACGCGCGCCGGACGGATCCGCGCTTCCGGTTATAATTGCGAGATGAGAAGGGCTCGACGGGTGCCGTGCCGACGAGGGAACGTACTCGAGACTCTCGGGAGGGCTATCGAGATGCCTGACGATCGCAAAGACCTACAGAGACGTCTAGACCCGAGGACGGCACGGTATAAGATACGGAACACGACGACACGGACGCGGGCTGGAACTGCCCCGACCACGGTACTCCGGTGCCGAAAAGTGACTCGCTCCCTTTACGGGCGCCTGGGGCGCCGCTCCCGGACGGTCCTCTCCCCTACGCTACCTCGAAAAGCCCTCCCTGCGATTCCCGACCCTGTCCCTTCCTCCCGGACCCTTCCCGCCCTGGACCCTCGACTTAGCTTCGAGAGGGCCGGAGGCCGGACCGTCTTCCGCGACGACCGCGTCGGCCGACCGGGACGCTCCCGAGTCGCCGGGTTCCTCCGCGTCGTCCGCCGAACGTCCGCGAAGCGAGCGACCGGTCGGCGTCGCGTCGGCCGACGCGGCCCTCTTCCGCGACGCCCTCCTCCTCGAAAGCGTGGCCCTTTCGGCTCGCCCGCTCCGTGCCGGTTTCGGCGTCGGACGCCGTGGCCGTCGTCGCTTGCGGCGCCTGTGATTTCAAAAGACGGAATATTATATTTGTGCTCGGGGGAAAACGCCGGGCCCGTGCCCCTCCTCTCCGCTGCCCCGGTTCGCCTCAAATGCTCATCCTATTCCAAAGGCTGCCTACGCTGCGCCCGCGAGACGATACGGCGCTCCGCGGGCGATCGGGAAACGCGATGAGCCGTCCCGGATCCCGAAAGACTCCGTGCCTTACGTCCCTGCCTCTTTCCTGACGAATGTTAAAACGTCCCCGCCGTTTTTCTGAGAAAGGCTAAAACTCTGTATACGGATGCTTACGAGACGCTCGCTCTGACCCTCGCTCCGTCCTCTCCCCTTTGGTCCCGTTTATGTGGATGATATCGACGCCTTACGATGTATACGCCGACGCTAGGGAAAAAACCGAGGTCCCGTCTCCGATGAAGTCAGGAAAATGCAATGTATCTAGAATGAAAAGAAAAAATGTAAGTGTACGCTATTAAACTGTTTTACCCGCCCCGCCCCACGGATACAAAATTACTTACCTGAAAAAAACCCACTATGTACCTGTTTACTTCCTACTATACACACTGCTGAACCTTGACTGATGCTGAAACTCTTGTCTCAGGTACCTCTATTTCTGTGATTATTAAAACACACCTGCCCAAAGAGCTGCCTCGGCTCAAAATCTGCCACCGACTCTGAAGAACAACAGAGCTCTGACCTCAGAGAGGCCCGAGAGCAGAATGAAGAGCTTCCTCGGCTCAAAATCTGCCGCTGACTCTGAAGAACACCAGAGCGCTGACCTCAGAGAGGCCCGAGACCACAATGAAGATCTTCCTCGGCTCAAAATCTGCCGCTGACTCTGAAAAACACCAGAGCTCTGACCTCAGAGAGGCCCGAGAGCAGAACAAAGAGCTTCCTCGGCTCAAAATCTGCCGCCGACTCTGAAGAACACCGGAGCGCTGACCTCAGAGAGGCCCGAGAGCAGAACGAAGAGCTTCCTCGGCTCAAAATCTGCCACTGACTCTGAAGAACACCAGAGCACTGACCTCAGAGAGGCCCGAGAGCAGAATGAGCTCCCTGATGAGAGGCTGTGGCTCATATACCCCAGGCCCCACCCACCACCCTGACCACGATCACCTGGGAAAGGGGAGGGCTGAACCACCGGAAGGCATAAAGGCACCTGTGGGAGCAGCTGGGAGTTTTCTCCTCTGCCTTAAGTTTGTGACCTGCAAAATGCCGTAGGAAGAAAACGACCCTTACCGGATACGACGATATCCGCTCTTTCGCTAAGTCTATTGTGTCGGCGACGTGACCGGGACGGGAATGAAACCTAGTTTTTCTGGGGTATAGATAGAAAAAGACAGATATCGTGCTAAGCTACGTGGGGAAGTAGTCGGCTAAATGCGATAATAATATCGTTATCCGAAACGAGGCGCTCTAATTTCCTACGTGAAAACCGAAAGGCTGCGGGGTGACTCGTCTTTTCTGGCGAGACCGCGCGTGCCGCCTAAGCCCCCCCGGCGGCGCTACGGGCTTGGGGAGGAGTGGCTGGAGACCTGCCGGTCAGAGAGGGACCCGGGGGTGTCGATTGACAGCCGGCTGAACGTGAACCGGCGGTGTGCCCGGGTGGCCGACAAGGCCCGTGGCGTCCTGGCCCGTATCGGAAATAGCGTGGCCGGCAGGGACGGGGAAGCGATCTTGCCCCTGTACTCGGCGCTGGTAAGGCCGTACCTCGATGGCTGTGTTCGGTTTTGGGCCCCTCGCTACAAAAAGGACATTGAATTACTCGAGCGTGTCCAGAGAAGGGCGACGAAGCCGGCGAAGGGTCCGGAGCGCGTGTCGTACGGGGAGCGGCCGAGGGAACCGGGGTTGTTTAGTCTGGAGAAGAGGAGGCTGAGGGGAGACCTCGTGGCCCTCTACAGCTACCTGAAAGGAGGTTGCAGAGAGCTGGGGATGAGTCTCTTTAATGAAATAACAAGCGATAGGACGAGAGGGAGTGGCCTCCAGCTGTGCCACGGAAGGTTTAGACTAGATGTCGGGAAGTATTTCTTTACAGAACGGGTTATTAGGCAGCGGAATGGATTGCCCGGGGAGGCGGTAGAGTCCCCATCCCTGGAGGTGTTTAAGAGTACGGTTGACATAGCGCCGAGAGATATGGTGTACGTGGGAACTGGCGGTGTTAGGTGAATGGTTGGACCGGATGATCTTCGAGGTCCTTTCCGACCTAGTTGATTCTGTGATTCTGTGATTCTGTGATAATGGAACCGTGTCCCGGAGAGCGCTAAAGAACGAAGCGGAACTAGATCCTATAAGAATTCCTTCTCGGAAATATCACCGGTTCCGATATAAATTATTTACTGTGCGTCGCCGACGATTCGGAGTGACCTTGACCGTCTCTCCGACTGACTCCCTTAAGAGTCCCGAAGCACGGAAAACACCAAAAAAACGTGGAATTCCCTGAAATGTATCAGAAAGCGTATGAAGCGGCCTGACGCCTAAATTGCTAGAACGAAAAAAAAAAAATGCAAACTTAACAGAAAAAACCATAGGAGATGCCTAGACGATAGATGAAAGCGATCCTCTTCTCTGAAAAACTCGAGAAGAGATCTAAGCTGACGACGCACGTCTTTGGGATACCGGATACCGAAAACAGACGTACGATAAGATGCCGAACGAATACACGCCGCGGGCGAAAAGACGCCGATGCCGAACGGGACGAAGAACCGGAAAAGGAAAAAACCGGTGCTGGGGTACGGGACGGAGGATGAAAAAACAGAAGGATAGGAAGCGGGACAAAGGCGTCTAGAGAAAAAGAAAAAGAGAGAGCTAGCAGAAGACAGAATAAGAGGGAGAGGGAGAGAAGAAGGAGAGCGGAGGTAAAGGGAAGCAAAAAAATCACGGCGGTGCGGGAGAGAGAGGGGGCCGGGGGAGAGCCCGAAACGCGCGAGAGCGGCGACGGGGCCCCGAAGGGAAGACGCGGCTTCCCGTACGCGTAGCCGCGCTCCCTCGTGCGCCGCGTGGCCGTGCCGCGCTCTGGGTGACGTGCGTGGACCCTGCGGCGCTCGCCGGCGCTCTGGCCCGCTGCGGACCGTGAAGAGGGCTCCTTCCTCGTCCGCAGAGCGGGGTCTCTCTTCCTGCGGTGGGAGGCGGGTGCTGCCGAGATGGCCGTGATTTTCTTCTTCTTTCCCTTTCTGGGGCCTCTCTGGATTCGGCCGTGGCGGGGCCTCTCCGGATGTTTGAGCCCGGTTACCGTTGAACCCTTGGCCTTTGATGCCAGGAGTCCCGGGGGGACACGGAGGGCAGAAAAGAGTGGAGACTGAAAATAGGTGACAGGCTGAAGGGCAAGTACAGGGCAGAAAACTGTGGAGTGCCAAAAGGGGTGAGAGAAACAAAAAGGGCTCGGTGGGCGACAAAGTGTCGGAAGCGCGAAGAGCGCATAAAAGCCTGCATAAAGGAGGGGGCGGAAAAGCTGCGGGAGGCCAAAATGGAAGGCTGGAAGGGAAATAGAGGCCAGAAAAATGTGGAAGCCAAAAAGGAGTGAGAGACCAAAACGGGGTGGGAGGATGGAGGGAAGTAGACGCCGGGAAAGGTGGAGGCCGAAACGGGGTGGGAGGCCGAAATGGGGTGGGTGGCCAGACAGAAGTAGAGGGCAGAAAAAATTAGAGGCAGAACCATGGTGGGAGGCCCAAACAGGGTGGGAGCTAGAGCAAAGTAGAGGCCATAAAATAGTGGATGCTGAAACAGGGAGGAAGGCCAAAATATAGTGGGAGGCCAGAAGGAAGTAGAGGCCATGAAAGGTGGATGCAAAATCATGCTGTGAGGCCAAAATGGGGTGGAGGCCAGAGGGAAGTAGAGGCCAGAAAAAGTGGAGGTGGAAATGGGGTGGGAGGGCGAAAAGGGGTGGGAAGCTGGAGAGAAGTAGAGGCCAGAAGAAATTTCAAACTGAATCATGCTGGGAGACCGATACGGCGTGGGAGGCCTCTACATCCCTCCATCCTCCCACCCTGTTTTGGCCTCCCACCCCTTTTCAACCTCCACTTTTAATGGCATCTACTTCCATCCAGCCTACCACCATGTTTTGGCCTCCCACCACGTTTCGACCTCCAATTCTTTCTGGCCTCTCCTTCCCTTGGGTCTCCCACACGTTTTTGGCCTCCCACCCCATTTCGGCCTCCAATTTTTTCTGGTCTCCCACCCCTTTTGGGCCTCCCACCCCATTTTGGCCTCCAATTTTATTTTTTTAAGCCCTAACCCCTCACCTTCACCCTCACCCTAACCCCTAACCCCTCACCATCACCCTAAACCCTCACCCCCAACCCCTAATCCTAACCCCTGACCCTGACCCTAATCCCTAACCCCAACCCCTAACCCCTAACCCTAGAGTCCACCCCCAATTCTGCCCCTTAACCCTAGAGCCCGCCCCTGAGTCCACCCCCTAACTCTAAGCCCACCCCTGACTCCACCCCCTAACCCTAAGCCCACCCCCGAGTCCACCTCCTAACCCTAAACCCACCCCTGAGCCCAACCCCTAAGTCTAAGCCCACCCCTGAGTTCACCCCCTAACCATAAGCCTACCCCTGAGTCCACCCCGTACTTCTAAGACCACCCCTAACTCCACCCCCTAACACTAAGCCCATCCCCGAGTCCACCCCCTAACCCTAAGCCCACCCCCGAGTCCACCTCCTAACCCTAAACCCATCCCCGACTCCACCCCCTAACTCTAAGCCCACCCCTGAGTCAACCGCCTAACACTAAGCCCATCCCCGAATCCACCCCCTAATCCTAAGCAAACCCCCAAGTCCACCCCCTAACACTAAGCCCACCCCTGAGTCCACCCCCTAACTCTAAGCCCACCCCCAAGTCCACCCCCTAACACTAAGCCCATCCCCGAGTCCACCCCCTAACTCTAAGCCCACCCCCGAGTCCACTCCCTAACTCTAAGCCCACCCCGGACTCCACCCCCTAACTCTAACCTGTAACCCAAGGTGTACAGTGTAACTGTAACCCTAAGGTGTCAGTGTAAGCTGTAACCTACAGTTGTAATTGGAAGGTGTTACTAAGCTGTAACGTGTAATGTGGGTTTTAAACTGGAATAGAATCGGTGTGGAAATAGTGTGCAGGAGGAGGTGCAACCTGGAGTGCGGTCTGTGTGGAAACAGTGACCCGCGGCAGGTGCAACCGCGAATAGAGTACGGGCGGAAACAGTGACCCGCGGCAGGTGCAACCGCGAATAGGGTCCGGGTGGAAACAGTGACCCGCGGCAGGTGCAACCGCGAATAGGGTCCGGCTGGGAAACAGTGACCCGCGGCAGGTGCAACCGCGAATAGGGTCCGGGTGGAAACAGTGACCCGCGGCAGGTGCAACCCCGAATACTGTCCGGCTGGGAAACAGTGACCCGCGGCAGGTGCAACCGCGAATAGGGTCCGGGTGGAAACAGTGACCCGCGGCAGGTGCAACCGCGAATAGGGTCCGGCTGGGAAACAGTGACCCGCGGCAGGTGCAACCCCGAATACTGTCCGGCTGGGAAACAGTGACCCGCGGCAGGTGCAACCGCGAATAGGGTCCGGGTGGAAACAGTGACCCGCGGCAGGTGCAACCCCGAATACTGTCCGGCTGGGAAACAGTGACCCGCGGCAGGTGCAACCGCGAATAGGGTCCGGGTGGAAACAGTGACCCGCGGCAGGTGCAACCGCGAATAGGGTCCGGCTGGGAAACAGTGACCCGCGGCAGGTGCAACCCCGAATACTGTCCGGCTGGGAAACAGTGACCCGCGGCAGGTGCAACCGCGAATAGGGTCCGGGTGGAAACAGTGACCCGCGGCAGGTGCAACCCCGAATACTGTCCGGCTGGGAAACAGTGACCCGCGGCAGGTGCAACCGCGAATAGGGTCCGGGTGGAAACAGTGACCCGCGGCAGGTGCAACCGCGAATAGGGTCCGGCTGGGAAACAGTGACCCGCGGCAGGTGCAACCCCGAATACTGTCCGGCTGGGAAACAGTGACCCGCGGCAGGTGCAACCGCGAATAGGGTCCGGGTGGAAACAGTGACCCGCGGCAGGTGCAACCCCGAATACTGTCCGGCTGGGAAACAGTGACCCGCGGCAGGTGCAACCGCGAATAGGGTCCGGGTGGAAACAGTGACCCGCGGCAGGTGCAACCGCGAATAGGGTCCGGCTGGGAAACAGTGACCCGCGGCAGGTGCAACTGCGAATAGGGTCCGGGTGGAAACAGTGACCGGCGGCAGGTGCAACCGCGAATAGGGTCCGGCTGGGAAACAGTGACCGGCAGCAGGTGCAAACGCCAATAGCGTTCGGGTGGAAACAGTGACCTTTTCGGCCTCCAATTTTTTCTGGCCTCTACTATTCACCGGCCTCCCACCCCTTTCCAGGCTCCCACCCCTTTTTGCCCCCCACCACTTTTCTGCGTCCAATTTTTTTCTGGCCTCTACTTCTCTCCAGCCTCCCCCCGCTTTCTGGCCTCCCACCCCTTTTTGGCCTCCCACTCATTTTGCCCTCCAATTTTTTCTGGCCTCTACTTCTCTCCAGCCTCCCACACTTTTTCGGCCTCCCACTCCTTTTCGGCCTCCAATTTTTTCTGGCCTCTGCTATTCACCGGCCTCCCCCACTTTCTGGCCTCCCACCCCTTTTTGCCTCCCACTCACATTTGCCTCCAATTGTTTTCTGGCCTCTACTTCTCTCCAGCCTCCCACCCTTTATTTGGCCTCCCACCCCTTTTTGACCTCCCACCCCTTTTCGGCCTCCAATTTTCTCTGGCCTCTACTTCTCTCCAGCCTCCCACACATTTTTGGCCTCCCACTCCTTTTCGGCCTCTAATTTTTTCTGGCCTCTACTTCTCTCCAGCCTCCCACACTTTTTCGGCCTCCCACTCCCTTTCCGCCTTTAATTTTTTCTGGCCTCTACTTCTCTCCAGCCTCCCAATCTTTTTTCACCTCCCACCCCATTTCGGCCCCCAATTTTTTCTGGCCCCTTCTATTCACCGGCCTCCCACCCCTTTCCATCCTCCCACCCCTTTTTGCCCCCCCCTCACTTTTGCCCTCCAATTTTTTTCTGGTCTCTACTTCTCTCCAGCCTCCCACCCCTTTTTGGCCTTCCACCCCATTTCGGCCTCCAATTTTTTCTGGCCCCTTCTATTCACCGGCCTCCCACCCCTTTCCATCCTCCCACCCCTTTTTGCCCCCCCACTCACTTTTGGCCTCCAATTTTTTCTAGCCTCTACTTCTCTCCAGCCTCCCACACTTTTTCGGCCTCCCACTCCTTTTCGTCCTCTAATTTTTTCTGGCCTCTACTTCTCCCCAGCCTCCCACCCTTTTTTGGCCTCCCACTCCTTTTTGACCTTCCACCCCATTTCGGCCTCCAATTTTTTCTGGCCCCTTCTATTCACCGGCCTCCCACCCCTTTCCATCCTCCCACCCCTTTTTGCCCCCCCCTCACTTTTGCCCTCCAATTTTTTTCTGGCCTCTACTTCTCTCCAGCCTCCCACCCCTTTTTGGCCTTCCACCCCTTTTCGGCCTCCAATTTTTTCTAGCCTCTACTTCTCCCCAGCCTCCCACCCCTTTTCGGTCTCCCACCCCTTTTCGGCCTCCAATTTTTTCTAGCCTCTACTTCTCTCCAGCCTCCCACACATTTTTGGCCTCCCACCCCATTTCGGCCTCCAATTCTTTCTGGCCTCTACTATTCACCGGCCTCCCCCACTTTCTGGCCTCCCACCCCTTTTTGCCTCCCACTCACTTTTGCCCTCCAATTTTTTTCTAGCCTCTACTTCTCCCCAGCCTCCCACCCTTTTTTGGCCTCCCACTCCTTTTTGGCCTTCCACCCCATTTCGGCCTCCAATTTTTTCTGGCCCCTTCTATTCACCGGCCTCCCACCCCTTTCCATCCTCCCACCCCTTTTTGCCCCCCACTCACTTTTGGCCTCCAATTTTTTTCTGGTCTCTACTTCTCTCCAGCCTCCCACCCCTTTTTGGCCTCCCACCCCGTTTCGGCCTCCAATTTTTTCTAGCCTCTACTTCTCCACAGCCTCCCACCCTTTTTTGGCCTCCCACCCCTTTTTGACCTCCCACCCCTTTTTGGCCTCCAATTTTTTTCTGGTCTCTACTTCTCTCCAGCCTCCCACACTTTTTTGGCCTCCCACCCCTTTTCGGCCTCCAATTCTTTCTGGCCTCTACTATAAACCGGCCTCCCACCCCTTTCCAGCCTCCCACCCCTTTTTGCCCCCCACTCACTCTCGGCCTCCAATTTTTTCTAGCCTCTACTTCTCCCCAGCCTCCCACCCTTTTTTGGCCTCCCACCCCTTTTTGTCCTCCCACCCCATTTCGGCCTCCATTTTTTTCTGCCCTCTACTATTCAACGGCCTCCCCCCCCTTTCAGGAAAAAAGTGGCAGTAAAAACATGTGGGAGGCCAAAACTTGGTGGGAGGCCGCAGGGAAGTAGAGGCCAGAAAAAAGTGTCTTTGTCCTGATCGGCATGGGTCTCTTTTTGTCCACAACTTCTCTGGCCCGTTCCCGTGCGTTCTTTCCCTCGCCGTGCCTGTCTGTGCCGCTCTGTGTCCCTGCCTTCCTATTTCCCTCCCTCCTTCTCTTCCTTCCTCTATCCCGTAATCTCGCTCATGCCCCCCCCCGCTCCTGTATCTCCCTGTCCCAGTCCTCCACCCCGTTCACCTCGCCCTCTCTTGGAGCCTTTGTGCTGCTCCCTGTCTCGACTATTCATTACTTCATCTCTCTGTCTTGTTCTCTGTTCCTGTCTTTTCTTATGCTCCACCTCTCTGTCCTCCTCTCTGTTGCTCTTGTTGGTTCTAGGCCAGCATCCTGCCAAAGGGGCTTGCTGGCCTCACCGGTGGCCTCGGCCCTCACCCACCACCAGGAATCACGCCCAGCAAGTCATCATACTGCGGCAGCAGGAAAGCCGGCTCTGGCAGCGCTGTGCACCCGTGCAGTGCTGGCACTGCAGTCCTGCACTTCGCGCACTGAGCACCCACCGATAGCGTGCACGTGGGGTGGCAGCAGCATTTCCTTACCAGGAGGCAGCACCGAGTGTGGCCGCACGACCCCACAGGCATTGGAGCATCACGTTGACGTTACTGGCGGGTGGCAGCGTGGGCACCTCTGCATCGCCCATCTGCAGGACCATGTTGCATTTGCCAGACAGCAGCAGTGAGCACGGGCGAGCGCCACACCCCACACGAGCGGCGGCCGAGCGGCAGTACTGCTCTTTGGATGCCTGGTGGTGCGCCACTGCGCACGCGCTCTCGAGGTACGGGCACAACGCTTTTTGAGGAGCAGCCGGAAGCCCGCAGGAAACCACATGAAAGCAGCAACAAAACTCTCCCTCGTGCTGCGTTGCAGGGACCGCGGTGGTAGCAAGGACTATGCCGTGCTATGCGCGCCCGTGAGCAATGCAGCTGCCTGGCAGCCAAGTCTGCAAAACCTACAGCTCCTGGCACGCGCTGGCAAACACAGCATGGCCGCCTGCAAGCCAAGTGCTGGAAGACCACACGTCCCAGGGAACCGACGTGGCTGACCAGAAACCCCCTCCCCTGGGCTCCCTCACAGCCCCTCGCCCGGGACAAAGGAAGCACAAAAGGCAGCCAGCAGACAGCAAGTGTTTATTCAGTCACACACGTAACAAGTCCCAGAAGCGAGTCTGCTCTGTGGCTCAGGGCCCCTAATGCTCCCCCTGCCCCTGGCACACCTCGGGGCTTGTTCCCAGAGCCACGCTCCTCAGGCCAGCCGGGAACAGTCAGTCAGTCAGTTGGCTCCTGGAAACAGGCTGCTGGGCAGAGCTAGAGACTGCCAAAAATGAGGAGCAGGGTGCAGGACACTAGAAGACAGGAGAAAAGGGGCAGCCGGCTGACCAGTATGGGGGTAGCGAGAAAACAAGAGGCGAAGAATGGGGTGGTGAGAGGATGGGGACAGGGAGCCCGACACGGATATGGAGAAAGAAGCAACAGGGAGAGAAGAAAAGAGGCAGCAGAAAGAGGAAGAAGGAGCAGGACAGACACCAACAAAGAAGGATGAGGAGCAGGATAGAAATGCAGAAAAAAATCTGGGATGGGCAGCACAACAGACACAGAGGAAAAAAGAATAGGGGCGGGGAGCTAGACTAAAAGAGATGAAAAAAGACAAAAAAGCTACAAAGAACAGGGCACAGAGAGAGGAAAAAGCAACGGGGATGGGGAGTCAGGACAGCAAACGATGGAGGGAAAGGGCAGGGGAGGAACACAAATCAAACCACAGAGCTACGTGTTACAGGGCAGAGATGGAAGAACTAGGAAACAGGGACAGAGTGACAGAAAAAACAGACCTGAAACCAAAAACTAATACCAATGCATACAAAAAGAAGGGGGGGGGGGGGGCAGAATTCTAAGACAGGGGAAATAGAGACAGTGAGACGGAGAAAGGACAAAAGCAAGACTACAAGGCGTCAAGAGAATTACTGAATAATAACAGAGCACCAGCCACAAACAGACCACGAAAGGGAAAAGATCACACGGGGTATGGGGCACAGAGGAAGGAATTCAAAAACCAGGGACAAGGAGCCAGACAGAGAGAGAGGCAAAAATTAAATGGGGAAAAGAGACAGACCGCAAGGCAGAGAGGATGGAATTGATAAATAGAGACAGGGCACCAGACAGAGCGTGATGGAGAACGGGGAAAAAACCCACTTTTATCACAAATCTCTGTATCGCACCAACAAGGTATGAAGCCCCGCTGC
Organism: Strix aluco; assembly: GCF_031877795.1. Taxonomy (NCBI): domain Eukaryota; kingdom Metazoa; phylum Chordata; class Aves; order Strigiformes; family Strigidae; genus Strix; species Strix aluco. Next base: position 3,407,741 of record NC_133963.1, read on the forward strand.
CCTCCAGAGCGCCCCAGGAGCGCCCTAACCCCGTCCCCACCCCTACACCCGCTCCCTCAGACCGACACGGCCGCCGGGCCGCCCTGGCTGAGAACTACAGCTCCCGGCATGCCCCGCGGGACGCCGGCGCTCCCACAGCCCCGCCGCCTCGCCGCAGCGGGGCACCCCAATACCTGGCACCCCGTCCCCGGATGCCCGAGCGCACTGTATCGCGCCTACCCCTCACACCGCTCCGGAGCCGCCACGGCCATGACAGACTCGGCGCAAGCGGCTGCTCCTCTCCGCGCGGGAGGGAAGATGGCGGCCGCGGCCGGAAACGGCGGTGCCTACTTCCGCCTCGGTACGCGCAGGGAGGGGGCGAGCCGGCACTTCCGGCGGCTCTGATTGGGCCTTGCGGCCCGGGCGTGGGTGGGACTTCCCGTCCAGGCCAAGTCCTGCTTCCGGTAAGGGCGGGGGAGGTGGTCGGCGGGGACGGGGCGCCGCTGCCAGAGCGTAGGAACGGGTGAGGCCGCTCGAGGGGGTGGGGCGGTGCCCCCGGGGGGGGGGGAGGGCGGTACGGTACGACCGGGATTCGCATCCCTCCTCTCTCTGTCCCCCCACAGGCCGCCATGAGCCTGCAGTGGACGGCGGTCGCCACCTTCCTCTACGCTGAAGTGTTCCTCGTCCTTCTGCTCTGTGTCCCCTTCGTCTCAGCTGCCAGGTGGGGCAGGAGGGATCCCCTGGGGCTGAGGGGGTGTCCTGGGGGAGGGGTGGGGTTCTCAGGGTGAGGGGGGGGGTGCCCTGCCTCCCATCCCCAACCTGTGCCCCCCCAGATGGCAGAAGATATTCAAGTCACGCCTGGTGGGTCTGGCCGTCGCCTACGGCAACACCGTCTTCGTGGTCCTCATCGTCATCCTCGTCCTCCTCCTCTTCGGTGGGTGCTGGCACCACCCCTCCGGGGGGTTGGGTGCGCAGGGAGCTGGGCCACCACCCCCAGCTGACACCTCCTTCCCACAGATGCCCTGCGGGAGACCCGTAAGTACGACGTGACAGAGCGGGTGGCCCTGCAGAGCAGCCCCGGTGCCCTCGAGCACTTCCACATGAAGCTCTTCCGGGCCCAGCGCAACCTCTACCTGGCCGGCTTTGCCCTCCTGCTCTCCTTGTGAGTCGGGGGAGGGGGGGGGGAGCCAGGAGGGGCCTCGGGGGGCTGCGGGGCCTGACTCACCCTGCCTCCCACAGCCTCCTGCGCCGCCTGGTCACCCTCATCTCGCAGCAGGCCGTGCTGGGCGCCTCCAGCGAGGCCTTCCGGAAACAGGCAGAGGGTGCCAGCCAGGCCGCTCGCCGCTACATGGAGGACAACGACGCCCTGCGGAAGGTACCACGGCTGGCGGGGGGGTGGGAGGGGAAGGAGCACCCCTGGGCACCTCAGGCCCTGACGTGCCGCTGGTGCCCCCTCCCCAGCAGCTGCAGGAGGCAGGGGGTGATGGGGGCAGCCCGTCCCCCCTCCCAGGACGAGAACGAGACCCTCAAGGCCAAGGTGGAGAAGCTGAAGGAGGAGCTGGCGGCCAGCAAGCGCAGTACAGTGGGGGCTGGGGGGCTGTTACGGGGGGGCTGCAGGTTTCAGGGGTGTTGTTGACACACACGTGCCCGCCCCTCCCCAGCTCTGGAGAAGGCAGAGAACGAGGTGCAGGCCATGCGTCGCCAGGCCGAGGGGCTGACACGGGAGTACGACCGGCTGCTGGACCAGCATGCCCGCCTGCAGGTATGGGGGGGGGCTCTAAACTCCCTGCGCCCCCCCAAACCACCCATGCCCCCCTAACACATCATCCCACCATCCCTCCCCCCAGGCTGCCCACGATGGTCCCCGGGACAAGAAGGAGGAGTGATGGACCCGGCCATGCCTCCAGGCCCATGCCCCCCGCCACTGGACCAGGCCACACCACGCCCCTACACCCCCCCCCCCCCCCCAGGCTTGGCGGGGGGCAGCGGGGACAGGACTTGAACAAGGTGTTCCCAGGGGCCCCCGGCTGCCCCCCACAGACACATTTTGGGCCCCCCCTGCTTTGTGGCAGCACACTGGGTCCAGGGAGGACTCCCTTTGCCCCTTCTGGGTGGGTGGGGGGACCCCCCCACCAGCTTCTGCTTCAAATAAACACATGGGATCAGGCTAGGCTCGTCTCCATCCCACACCCCCTCGGGAAACCCCTGACCACCCCAGGCTGCCCCCTCGGCTCCCCTTTGCCCTCCGGCAGCCCCCCCCCTATCCCTCATCTCAGGTCCAGAGACCACCGAGTCTCCACCACCTTTATTGGCACCGTGCGCGGGAGCTCAGGACGGGGACACGCTACGGGGCAGCTCATTCATCTGCGCGTCCGCCCACCCCTCCCCAGTGCCCCACAGCACTGCGGAAACGGCCGTGGGGCCGCTGCGCCGTGGGGCAGTCTGTCCATCTGCAGGGCCCGCAAGGCTGCAGGGACAGCCGTGGGGCAGGTCCCACCGCGGGCAGGGCAGTCTGTCTGTCCGTCCGTGGGGCACCCCCACACGCTATGGGGTGGGGTGCAGGGCCCGGGCCTGGCCCCGCAGCACTTCAAATTCCCTCTGCACAAAATCTGTCAGTGCCTTCCGCATCTCCACCTGCAGGGCAGAGGGCCGGGCCCCACTGAACTGTGGGGCTGGGCCCACAGAGCCTGAGGCCAGGGGAACAGGCCCCGCAGAGCCGTGGGGCAGAGCAGTGTCACCGCACCTGCCGTGGGGCAGCCCTCCAAGCACTCACCGTAGATGTGCCCTCGGCCCGGAGACGCTCCAGGAGGGGCCTGACACTAAACGGTCGCCCCACAACCACCGTGATCCGCTGCGGGACAGCGTCAGTACCCCACAGCCGACCTGGGTGCCCCACAGCCCATCCCACTGCCACCCCCCGGGCCCACGGCCTGCCCCACGGCCACCCGCACTCCCACAGCCCCACCACAGCGCTTCCCAAGCCTGCCCGGCTCCCTGCCCCGCAGCCACCTGTTACCAGCACGCCCCACAGCTGGGGTGTCCGTGTGCCCCCCTCCCCGCCTCCACTCACTCACCTGCCCCACGCGGGGCACGTACGGGGGGGCATTGGGCAGGACGTCGTTCATGCCTGGCACAGGGGTCAGCGGGCACCTGCGTGGCCGAGCAGCAGGACAGGGCCCGGCGCGGGACCCGGCCCAGTGGCGGGACCCCCCGCTCGCCCCCACCCCCCCTGCCTCTCCCCCACAGCCCCGCCTGCTCAGGTCCCACCCTCCCCCGCGGCCCCACGAGCCCCCCCAGCTCCTCCTGCCCTCTGCCCACAACCTCCCAGACCCCCCCATACCCCCCAGCCCTGCTCACCCCCGTGCCACAGGGGCAGGATGACCGGGTCGAGGCGGCACTCGGCCAGGAGACGCCCAATGCCTGCGGGGGGGCAAGGTGGCCGTTTTGGGGGCTTGGGCAGCCCTCGGGGCCAAGGGGGCAGGTAGGGGGCACAGGAGCAGTCGAGGGTCAGGGGACAGTTGAGGGATGGGGGGGCAGTCAGGGGAGAGTTGGGGGGCTCACCCCACTTGAAGCGCACGAACTCCTGCCCCATGTTCACTTTGCCTGTGGGGACATGGGGCTGTGGGGGAGGGGGCAGCAGAGGAGACCCCCAAAGGGTCTCCCAAGCCCACCCAGCTCCTCCCCCCCCCCCCCCCTCCACCCCACCATCTGGATCTGGAGAAGAAAGCGGGCCAATCCCCAAGGCTCCCAGTCCCTCCCAGTTTCCCCCTGACCCCCACTGTAGGTCCCAGGGACCTTGATACAAACACCCACCCCCAGCCCCAGTGCTCCCAGTCTCTCTAGAGCAGGCGAGCCCCCAGTTCCCCCAGTGCCCCCAGTACCCTCAGGGAAGACGTGCACCCAGTCCCCCTGGTTGAGCTTCTCCAGGATGAAGTCCATCCCTCGCTGGTACACGCCATCCCCTGGGAATACCAGTTCAGTGCACTGGGATCCCTCCAGTGCAGACTGGGACCAGCCCAGCACAACGACCCTCCTCGCTCCCCCAAAGTAAACTGCAGTGTCTGCCAGTACAGGCCACAACTACCCCAGTACAAACCGGGATGCCCCCAGTACAGACAGGGATACCCTCTCGGCCCCACACTCCCGCTGCCCAGTTGCCCCCAGTCCCTCCCAGCCGTCCCCCGCTCACCCCGGCACACGGGGACGCAGCGGCCCAGGCTAAAGAAGCGTGAGTGCAGCTCCCGGGTGAAGCAGATGTCAGCAGCTGTGGGGGTCCTGGGCAGGGTGGGACAGGGGGTGAGAAGGGGGGGGGCTTCCTGGGCCCCCCCCCAGGACTCTCTCCCTCACCACCGCATCTTGTGTAAGCTCCAGACGTGCCGCAGCTTCAGGGAACCTGGCAGAAAGAGTGGGGGGCGGTCACAGGGATACACACCCCCAGAGAGACCCAGAGACCCCTCCCAGCTCCCTCAGAAACTCCTGGGGACCGTCCAGCACCCCCCCACCTCCCTCAAGATCCTCTGGAAACCCTCCAGCACCCCCCATCTGCCTCAAGATCCACTGAGAACCCCCCCAACACCCTTGGGACCCCCTGCTCCCCCCAGCACCCTTGGGATCCCCTAGGAACCCTCCAGCAGCTCCCACCTCCGTCCAGATCCGCTGGGGACCCCCCCAGGACCCTTGAGATCCCCTGGGGACCCCCCAGCACCCCAGACCCCCCGCAGCCAGGCATACCCCAGAGGTGGGGGTCGTCCATGCAAGACTGGTGGTTGGAGAGAGTGAGGAGGGGGGTGCGGGGCCCCCGGCTCTCCACCAGCTCGTGCAGCACCTCGGCGTTGTGCACCCGCAGCCGGTTCAGGTAGCCTGGCAGGGGGACGGGTGCCTGGGGGGCGCGGCGAGGAGAGGCTGCGTCCCCCACCCCCCGCCCTCCAACCGCCTCCGCCCCCCGGCCGCTGGCGGGGCACCGGCGGGGCACTCACGGGTCCAGATGCAGCTGTAGGTGCCCACCAGGCCGGTGACGATGCGGCTGGCCAGGGCCCAGGGCAGGGGCGGCCCCGCGGGGAAGGGCCACCTCACCGCCAGCGGCATGCTGCCATCGCGGGGGCCCGGGACGGCGCCTGGGGACGGGGGTGAGGTGGGACTGGGGGCCACGGAGGGCCGGGGACGGCAGCGGGGCCCCTCCCGCCCCGCCACCCCCACGCCGGAGCCCCCGGCCCGCGGCCCCCCAGCCGCCCCTAGCGTAAAGCGCGCCGGCCGCCCCGCCGCGCGTCGCGAAGGTCGCGCAGCAGGACTCTCCTCCTGCCGTCAAGCGAGCCGGCCCCCGCTCCCCCGCCCACCCACTATCGCAAACGGGGCGGGGGGGGGGGGGTATGCCGTCAAGCGCGGCGCAAGGTCGCAAATGTGGCGAGCGGGGGGAGGACCCATGGCAGACGAGCAGCACTGGGCAGAAGGGACGGTAACCGGGGAGGGCTAGGAAGGCGGGGCACCATAGAGGAGCAGGCACGGGCCGCCCCCTTCGCGGACGCCACCAATCCCCGCTCGGGCCCCGCCCCCTCTCTCGGGAAGGGCTCCGCCCCCCGCCGCCGGGCGCCGTCACCAGGGCGACGCCCGGCGCCATTTTGGCGAGAGGCGGTGGCCGCCATTTCGGAGGGGCGGGGAGAGCGGCCGGCCACCGCCCCGCCCCGCCCGCCCGGCACGGCTCTGCGGGGGACCCGGTGGCGGCGGGAGACGGAGGTGGAGCGGGACGGGCAGGTACCGCCGCTCGATCCCCGCAGGGACCCCCGCCCCGCCCTCTCCGGCCGACAGCGGGCCCTGGGCCCGGCCTCACCCCGCTTCCCCCGCCCTGCTCTCCCCGCAGGGCCCCCCAGGGGCGGCCGCCGCTGCCATGGCCGCCGTCTGGCAGCAGGTGCTCGCCGTGGATGCCAGGTGAGCCCCGTGGGCCCCGTGGCGCCTGGTCACTTTGAGGGAGAGGGGCACCCCTGGGAGCGGGGACATGCCCTGACGCCTGGTCCCTTTTGGTGGGGGGACACGACCCTGGCACCTGGGGCCTCGTCAGGGAGGACACCCTGATGCCCAAGTCCCTTTGGTAGGAGGTGGATCCTGGGTTCCTTTTTGGGGAGTACCTGGGGCCCTGACACCTGCGTGGATCTACTCCCCCCACACCACGGTGCCACCCGCCTCCCACCCCTCACCGCCTCTCCAGCATGCCATGCCGGCTGCTGCAGGTATGAGGGTCCCCCTGTGTCCCCAGGTACGCAGCCTACCGCACACCCCGCTGGCCCCAGTTCCGGACACAGTACGTGCGGCGCCGCAGCCAGCTGCTGCGGGAGCAAGCGCAGGGAGGGGCGCTGGAGGGGGGCACCCGGCGCTGGTACCTGCGGGTGCGCACCCGCCTGCTGGCCCAGCGCTACGGGGCCCTGTCCGAGCAAAGCAGCTGCCGCGCACACAGCAGCAGCGCTCTCCGTGCCAGCCGCACCACCCTCGACCGCATGGAGGTATGGTCATGGCAGGGGGACAGGGGGGACAGGGGCTGCGAGCCCTTCCCAGGGGGGCGGGAAACACACCCGGTGGGGGCTGCAGCACCTGTTTTGGGGGAGCTCTGGGGTCCCAGCACCCGTTTTGGGGGAGCTCTGGGGTCCTGGTACCCCCTGGGGTCCCCACGACCCAGTGGAGTGCAGGGGCCCCCACAGCTGTGTCTTCCCCTAGGACTTCGAGGAGGACCCACGGGTGGCCCGGGGACACCGGCGTTCCCTCAGCCGTGGCTCCCACCCTGGGGTCCCCCGCGGGGCCCCTGATGAGCGGTGAGCACACCTGGGTCTCCTGGGGTCAGTGGGTGCTGAAGGAGGGGGGTCAGGGTGCTGACACCAGGATGCCTGGACCCACAGCCCCGCTGGAGTGGTGCCTACACCGCTGGCAGAGGCAAGCCGCGCCATGGCCGGGGACACAACGCTGAGCGAGAACTACGCTTTCGCTGGTGTCTACCATGTCTTCGACCAGCACACCGACAGCGCCGGTAACTGGGGTGGGGGGGAGGTGGGTTACCCCCTGGGTGCCCGCGGCAGCCGGTGCTGGCTCGCAACGGCACTGACGGGCACCCGTGGCCGGGCAGTGCCAAAGGTGCAGTTCGCACACGATGACCGGCATCTGCTGGCCTGCTGCTCGCTGGATGGCACCATCTCGGTGTGCCGGCTGGCACCAGGGCCGCCAGCAGTGCTCCGGGTGCTGCGAGGCCACGGGGGTGGAGTGGCCGACTTCGCCTGGTCCCTCTCCAACGATGTCTTGGTGTCGGCCTCCCTGGATGGCACCCTGCGGCTCTGGGCCCCCGCTGATGGGCGCTGTATCCGCCGCGTACCTGACCCCGACGGTGCTGCCCTGCTCTGCTGCGCCTTCCAGCCACTCAACAACAACCTCACTGTGGTCAGTGATGCCCCCGCAGCCCACTGGGACCCAGCTACATCCCCCCAGGCCCCCCCTGACATTCCCCCGGGTCCTCCTGGTGCATCCTGGGTGCCCGCTGTTTCTCCTGGATGCTCAACTACCACCTCCCTGTGGTCAGCGACGCCCTCTCTGTCCCACTGGGCCCCCCTACATCCCCCCGTGTCTCCTCGGCACATCCTCTGCCCCTGGGAGCCCCATCCTAGATGCTTCTCTCGAGCACGGCAGCCCCTGGTGATCACCTTGAAGGACTGGGGGAACGGGGGTGGGCAGGGGTGCCTCCCCATCCCACAGGATCTCAAGTGCCCCCCCGCCCTGTCCCCAGGTGGGCAGTGCCCGGCACATGGTGCGGGTGGTGAACATCTCGACGGGGAAGGCGGCGCGGGGCGGGGCGGGACGGCTGCCCGGGCGGGTGCTGGCACTCTGCTTCGACGCCCCCGGCCGCGTCCTCTGGGCTGGCGACGACCGCGGCTCTGTCTCTTCCTTCCTCTGCGACCCCGGCACTGGTACGGGCACCGGGAGGGGCTGGAGGGAACGCAGGGGAGCTGGGGCGCAGCACAGGGGTGTCATAAGGGTGCTGTGGGCAGTGGGGGGCCAGGGGGTGGTGTGGGTGCTGGGGCGGGGGGTGGCGACGTTGCATCTCAGCGTGCTGACCCCCCCTCCTTGTCCCTCCAGGGCGGCTGACGAAAGCCTCACGGGTGGTGGTGCAGGCCGGCGGCTCCATCACCTCGCTCTCAGCCCGGGCCTGGGCCAGCCGCGAGGCCCCCGACCCCTCTCTGCTGGTCAACGCCTGCCCCGACCGCCTGCTGCTCTTCCGGTGCGGGGACCTGTGGGCAGCGGGGGGCGAGGGGGGCTGGGGGTGGCCGCAGGGCTCATCCCCTCTGTCCCCCCCAGGGTGGTGGAGGAGGAGGGCTCGGGGGCACCAGGGCTGCGGCTGCGGCGCAGCTTCCCCACACGGCACCTGGGAACAGCCCCTGCGCAGCTGCTTCTGCCCCCTCATGTCCTTCCGGCAGGGTGCCTGTGTGGGTACGTCTGGGGTGCCGGGGGGGGGCAGGGGGGTCGGGGGGGCAGGGGTGCACGCAGGGGCGCTGTGGGTACATATGGGAGTGCCGGGGCGAGCAGGGAGGGCAGCACGGGGTGGGGGGAGGCACCAGGGGCTCTGGGGCTGCTTGCCCGGAGGAAGGGGACTGATCCTACAGCACCGTGCAGGGAGGGGGCACGTGACCCCCGCCCCAGCACCCCCATCCCTGTTCCCGCAGTGACGGGCAGCGAGGACGCCTGCGTGCACTTCTTCGACGTGGGGCTGAGCGGCACGGGCCACCGTCAACACACTGCAGGGCCACGGTGGGGCCGTGCTGGCCGTCGCCTTCAACTGCGACGAGAGCCTGCTGGCCTCCAGCGACGCCGCGGGCACCGTCATTGTCTGGCGTCGCCAGCACGCCTGACTTCCGCCCGCCCTGCGCGCATCACACCCCCCGCCCCGTGTCCCCCCCAGCACGGCACAGACCCCCCCGCTGCGTTCAACAAGCGTGTTTGCACCCGGCGCTGTGGCTCAGAAGAGGTACTTGCGGCAGGCGGCAGCCCCACACTTGCACTCAATGCGGCCCCGGGCCCGGGGGGAGCTCCCCAGGCCCCCCCCCGCCAGCCCAAAGTTGGAGTCCATGCGGGTGCTCTCGGCGTCCACCGGGTCCACTGGAGGTGGGGGGGAACAGGGGGTGAGGGGGGCGCTGGCACCCCCGCCTTCCCCACAGCGCTGCCATGGCCTGGCCTCCCCCAAATGCCCTCTGCCAGTGGCACAACGCGTCCCCCCCTGACCCCCCAACCCCATGGCAGAGGGGCTGTCCCGCATGGTGAGGGGGGGCCGCGTGGGGCGGGGGGCAGTACCGTGCATGTTGTAGTCGAAGGTCAGCTCCTCACCAGCGCGGATGGGCCGGGTGGCGAAAGAGGGCGATGCGCGGCAGCCGCTCGTCCAGGTTCTCGATGAAGACGTTGTACACCTGCAGGTTGGGGTCACACTGCCCGCGGCAGCCCCGTGGGTGGGTGTGGCTGCAGGGGGCGTGTCCCCGGCAAGCCCTGCCCATGCAGCGAGGGGAGTGGGGTTCCCAGAGTGGGTGGTGCTGCAGGAAGCCCCTCCCCATGTGAAGCCCCACCCCATGCTGTCACACCCACAGTGGGCAGTGCTCTGACAGGCCCCTCCCCAGGAGACACCCTCCCACCCCCCCTCCGGGGAAGCCCCTCCCACTCACACTGTGGTTGACGAAGTGGGAGATGTTGCCGTAGTGGGCGGCATCCACGGTGTAGACGTCCTCCACGTAGTCCAGGTCGAAGAGGTACGTGGCTCCCTGCCGGTCGTACACCTGCCCGCGGCGCTCCGCCTCTTCCGACGTGATGATCTGGGGCAGGGCCACCGCGTCACCCCCCCTGCCCGCCCGCGCCCCCCTGCCCGCGCCCCGGCAGGCGCTCACCTCCCCCACGTACTCCATGACGAAGCTGTTCTTGCGGATGCGCTCCAGGTGTGCGAACGCCCCAGCCGCGGCCGTTGCCGGTGCGGAAGATGCAGAGGTCATAGCGGATGCCCTTCTGCACCACGCGGTTGGGGCAGTCGGCGCCGCAGCGGCACCGCGAGTTGCACTCGTAGATGGGCAGCCCCGCCCGGATGCGCACCTGCCCCCGCCTCGTTGTAGGCGAACTTGTTGTGGGAGGCCCCGGGGCAGCAGCCGCCCCCCGCCTCTGCCAGGCAGTCGCGGCACTCACAGCCCACCGCCACCGGCGTCAGGCTGATGCCGGCCCCCACCTTGTATTCGTTGATGTAGACGAAGTCCCGGGGGGGGCCGTGCAAGTCCACCTCGTTCTCCACGGCGATGCGGCCCTGGTGGCTGCGGGTGCTGTTGAGGAGCCGCTCCCAGCGCCGCAGGGCCCGGCGCTGCTCCGCCTTCTGCACCAGGTAGGAAGCGGTGCGGGCGGGCAGCCCCCGCGGGCCGGGCCGCACCGGCCCCCCGGGGGCGCGGGCCAGGTCCTGGTGCAGCTGCTTCAGCAGCCCGCGGCACCGCAGGTTCTTGCGGGGCTCCCAGGTGTTGGCAGCCTCGGGGTACCCCCGCCACTTCACCAGGTAGAAACTCCTCGTCCTGCAGCGGGAGCGGGGGTCAGGGGGGGCCCGGGCTGCCTGGGGGCCTCTGGGGGTCAGGGGGCACCCCGGGGATCCCCTGGCGTTGGCTGCGGGCCCCGTGGTGCATCCGGGGCAGCCCAGGCACCCGGGGGCATTAAAGGGGACACTCGGGGTGACCGAGGAGCGCAGTGTCTGGGGACCCTGGGCGACCTCACGAGGTTCAGGGAGTCCCCTGGCACCTCAGGGCCCCATTTGCCACCTAGAGGGGCGGGGGGATCGCGGAGCCCGGGGGCCCTGTGGGGGCCATGAGGGGTCTCGCCCTTGAAGAGGACCGCGGGGTCGCGGCCCCGCACTCACCCGCACGCGCTTGTAGTCGCAGAGGTACTCCACCTCGAAGTCCCCCAGGTTGCGGCGGGTGATGCCCAGCGCCCGGCACCGCACGCCCTCCAGCCGCACAGGTCCTGCAGCCGCGACCACGACGACAAGCAGCAGACGGAGCAGCCTGGGGGCGGGGGGGTGCCGTTACCGGGGGCGGGGGCCGGGGGACGGGACCCCTCCGGCACCGAGGACTCCAGCGCGCACCCGCACCCGCACCCGCACGAGCCCGGACCCCTCCCCCCCGCCGCCTCCCCGCGGCACCGCCGCCGCCAACGGTCGCCGCGCGCCCCCTCAGAAAAGGGCGCGAAACGGCGTGTGCCGCCCGCCGCCGTTAACCGGCCCCGCCGCGGACGGGCGCCGGCCCCCCACGCGCCCCCGCCCGCGCGCACCTTTTAAATTTTCCGCCATTTTCTGCTGCTTCTTTTTTTTTCCTTTTTCCCCCTTTTTTTTTTTTCCTGCACTTCCGCCCGGCGGGCAGCGCGCGCGAGGGGCAGGGCCTCCCCCACCCCCGCCCGCTCCCATTGGCGGCGGCGCTGCCTCATTTCCATGGTGTCGGCAGGCTCCGCGCGCGGCCCGTTTGCCCCGAGAAGGGCCGGTTTTGACTCATTTCTCCGCGGCTCCGCCAGACCCGACCCCGCTCGGGGTTCGGGGCCGCCCCGGCCCCGGCCCCGGCCCCCTCCCCCGCCCCGGATTCCTCCCCTACGAGCTGCACCGCAGCTGTCCGGCTCATTACGTGTTCATCAGTCCTAAAAGCGTCATTAACCAGCAGTCATCCGTGTCTCGTGGCCTTTATTGGCATTTGCGGGGGTCAGGGGGGGTCCTGGGGGTAGCTGGGGGGCAGGGAGGGGGGCCTGTGCCCGCCCGAAGCCGGGCAGGGCAGGGTAACGCAGGGCTGGGGGGGACTCAGTCGTCCCACTCGTCGTCCTCATCCTCATCCTCGCCGTCCTCAGCCTCGTCTGGGGAAAGCAGGGGGTCAGGGGGGACACACGCAGCGGGTGGGGGCTGCGGGGTGCCCCCTCGCTGTGGGGTGGCTGTGGGGTGCTCACCCGAGGAGTGGATGACTCTGCTGCGCTTCTGCATGACGTCCATCAGGGCCCCCACCAGCCCCCCCGCACCGGGGCTGCCACCACCGCCCTCAGGGGCCTCGGGGGTCTGGGGGGGGCGTGGGGGGAGTCAGGGCTGCCCCATGGCCGGGACGCTGACCCACACCCACCAGCCCCATGGCAACGTCCCCCTCTGCTCATGCCAACCCCAGGGCACCATGGCAGACACCCACCTTCCCAGAGAGTAACGGGACGCTCCCTTCCATCCACGCCAGTCCCGGGATCACGGCAGCCGCCCACCCCCACAGCAGCCCCAGGGGGATTCCCCCCCACCGATGGGGGACACCCCCCAACCAGCCCCAGAGGATCGTGCGGCCCCCCCGCCCCAGCTGACCTTGTTCAGGGTCACGCCCTGGCGGATCTGGTCCAGCAGAGCCCCCCGGGCCGGGGGGGGGGCGGGGGAGCCGCCGGCGCCGCCGCCGGGGGGCGGCGGGGGTGGGGGAGGCGGTGGAGGGGGCGGGGCCGCGGCAGCACCCGGAGGGGCGGGGCCGCGGCCCGGGGGCGGGGCGACGGGCCGGTGGGCGGGGCAGCGGGGGGACCCCCGCGGGGGGGGGGGCGGGGGGCCCCCTGGAGGGGGGGGGCGGGGGGCAACGGCCCCGAGCTGGCCGCGGGAGGGTCCGGCGGGGGGGGGGGGGGGGGGGCGGGGTGCCCCCCCGGCCCGGCGGGGGAGGGGGACCTGTCGGAGGGGGGAGAGAGACGTTAATTAGTGCCTTAACGATTCGCCCAGCACCCAGGGGCCCGGGGGCCTGCACAGACCCTCCGAGGGGGGAGTTGTACGGACACTGTGACATGGGGGGCCGTGAACCTTATCGTGGGGGGCTGCTACAGCTTATAACGGGGGGGGCTGTATGGACACTGCCATGGGGGGGGCACGTGGGTCCGGTACGGGGGAGCCATATGGACCCTGTAATCGACGGGGCTGCGGGGGGGAAGTACAGGACCCTTGAAATCTTTGGGGAGGGGCCATATGGATCCCCTAATGCCCAGGCAGGGCTGTGTGGGAAAAGTTCCTGTGGCCCCCCGTGCCGCCAGGGGGGCGTTGGCGGTGCCTGTGGGTGCCCATGGGCGCGGCGGGGCTCACCCTGCCGGCGCATCTCCTCCCGCACGGCCTGCAGCCCGCCCCGGCCCTGGATGAAGTCGTGGATGAGGCGGGAGGTCTCGGCGTCGGCCAGTTGCGCCTCGCTGATGCCGGCCCGGGCGAAGAGCGCCCGCAGGGCAGGGTCCAGCGCCGCCACCTGCGCACCCCCGCACCGTCACCCCATGCCGTCACCTCCCCCCGCCACGCCGGGGCGGGATGTGGGAGGAAACGCGGGAGGGAACGCGGGACCCACTTACATCAAAGCCGTTGTTGGGGGTCCCAGCCGATGTGACCGACGTGCCTGGGGGAAGGGTGATGGTGAGGGGGCCGCCTGCCCCACAGCTGGACCCCCTACGTGCCCCCTGACACGCGGTGTGGTCCCCTCCACCACATACAGCCCCACACGCTCCCCGCCCAGACCCACTTGAAGCCGGAAGGGGCCCCGATGTCAGCCTTGGAGATCTTCTTGCGGCCTTTCTTCTGTTCACTGGCTGTGGGGCTCGCCGTGGGTCCCGCCGTGGGCCCCGTGGGACTGGGCAGCCCCCGGTAGCGGGATGCCGTGATGTCGGGGTTGGCGATAGGCACGGCCGGGAGTGGGGGGGCTGCGAGGGGAAAGACCCGGCTGAGAAACCCTCTATGGGGCAGCGATACCCCACTACGGGAGCGGGGAACCCCCACACTGGGGCAGGCACTCACCGCTGCCATCGGCGGTGGCCATAGGGGCCCGGGGCAGGCTCCCGCGGCGCTCTGCGGGGCAACAGGGGGGTGTTGGCACCGCACCGCACGGCCCCCCCTTGTGCCCCCCCAGCTCTGCTCCCCCGCAAGACCCCGGGGACAAGGGGACTCACCATCGCTGGGGGGTGGCGGGGGCGGGGAGCTGCCGCTTCTCTGGGGGGAGAGAGGGGAGAGGGGGTGAGCGGGGGCTGCCCGGGGCACAGCGGGGGCTGTGGGGCCACGCCGGTGCGTTTTGGGGGGCCGCGCTCTCACCCGCCCGCTGCTGTCGCCGGCGCAGCCGCTCCTGGACCAGCCCCTCGAAGGCGGCCGCCTCCCCCTCGTCCGCAAAGTTCAGCCCTGCCGGACCCTCCTGTGCCGCCAATCAGGGACCCGCCCCGAGGGACCCGCCCGCAGGCAACAAGCCCCTCCCACATGTCCCTGCCCCATCCTTAGCCCCTCCCACATCCTCAAGCCCCTCCCACATATCCAAGCCACCCCCACATCCCTTAATCCCTCCCACATGCCCCACCCCACCCCTTAGTCCCCACATCCCTTAGCCCCACCCACATGTCCTCAGCCCCACCCCTAGCCCCTCCCACAACCCAAGCCCCCCCCATGCCCCACCCCACCCCTTAGCCCCTCCCACATCCCACAGCCCTGCCCCAACACCCATAGTCCCTCCCACAGCCACTTGGCTCCACCCACTGTCCCTAAGCCCCACCCCCTGAGCCCCACCTCTACACACCAGCCCCACCCCACCCGTGGGCCCCGCCCCTCTCGTGGCCCCACCCACTCACGTGGGAAGCGAAGGTGTGGAAGAAGGGGGCGGGGGCGGCGTAGCCCATCTCCCCGTGGCAGCTCCTGCTCCCACCACAGGCTCCCGGCCTGCACCAGAGCATCGGGCACCCAGAGACCCCCGGGGACCCCCCCAGGGACCCCCCGACCCCAAGAGATCCCCAGAGACCCTCTGACCCCGAGACCCCCAGGGACCAGGGACCCCCCTGACCCTGGAACACCCAGGGACCTCCCTGACCCCATGAGACCCCCCCAAAACCCCCCCGACCCGGAGAGATCCCCAGGGACCTCCCCCTGACCCCCAAGGACCCCCACAACCCCGAGAGATCCCCAGGGACCTCCCCCTGACCCCCAAGGACCCCCCCCAACCCCGAGAGACCCCCAGAGACCTCCCCCCTGACCCTGAGAGAGCCTCAGGGACCCCCCCGGGACACCCCGACCCTAAGAGACACCCCCGGGCACCCCCAGGACCCCCACTCACGGCCAGGCAGTAGAGACGAATGAAGTAGGAGCGGCGGGGGCTGTCCCGCACCAGGCAGGCGACGCCGCAGCCCCGCTTGGCCCAGGACCCCCCGGGCCCCCGGCTCCGCCACCACCAGCTGCACCACTGCCGTCGCCAGTGTCTGCAGGGACACCGTGTGCTCAGACCCCCACAGATCCCCCCCAAATCCCTCCCAAGACCCCCCACAGCCCCCCATGGCCCCCCCTAAGCCTCCCGTGGGGCCCCCCCAGAGACTGCAGTGCCCCATGTTTCCCTCCCAGGACGCCAAGGGCCCCCCAAATCCCCTCAGGGCCCCCTCAGACCCTCCCATGGGACTTCCAGCCCCCAGCCAGGCCCCCAGGAATCCCCCTCAGGGCCCCCCCCCCGCCAAGGACTTCGCGGGACACCCAGTTACTGCCCCGACCCCTCCAGTCCCCCATTAGCCTGCGCTGAGGCCCCTCAAGTGCCCCCCCAATCCCCCTCAGGGGCCCCCCAGGACCCCATGGAACCCCCAGCTCCCCCCATTACACCTCTAGTCCCCCATTAGCACCCTCCAAGGCACCCCAAAATCCCCCCAGGACCCCATGGAACCCTCAGCTTCCCCCTCCAAAGCCCCTCCAGTCCCCAGTTAGCCTCTACAGGCCCCTCTAACCCCCTCCTAAGGCCCCCCCCCGAGCTCCCCCCCGGCCCCTCACCACACATTTCCGGCCCAGGAGCTCGAAGAGCTGCAGGTTTTCCTGCTCCTGCAGCAGCCCCGAGGGGACGTTGTCGCCCACTGGGCCCACCCCCCGACCCCCCCGGCTCATCCCCTGGATGCCTGGGAACCCCCCAAAATGCCTGGGTCCCCCCTGAACGTCTGGGTCCCTCGCAGAGGCCTCTTCCGCCCGGAAGCACCCAGGGCCCTGAGGTGGCAGGGACGTCACCTCCGGGCTCAGAGGGACTGGGAGGGGGAACTGGGGGACTGGGAGAGACTGGAAAAGATGGAGAAGACCTGAGAGAGACTAGGAACAGCCTCTCTGCAAACACAGGCAGCAACGGGGCCAAATCTGGGATACTGGGAAAAAATGGGATGCACTGAGGGGAACCAGGAGGAAGTGGAAGGGGGACTGGGTAACTGGGAAGGATGACGGGGAAACTGGGGGGACTGGGAGCAGTCTCAGCCAATACAGACAATGATAGGACTAAAACTGGGGATACTGGAGGAACTTGGAAGCACTGGAAGAACCCAGTACTGGCCCCTCCCCCCTGCCCAAGCTGGGGACCCAGGCGTCCGGGCACTTCTACTTCCCACGCCACACCGGGGATCGCAACCCCCTTCCCAGTCCATACTAGGAAGTCCCCGGTTCGTACTGGGAACCCACAGCCCCTTCCTGGTATGGACAGGGAACTACAACCCCTCCTCAACCCATACTGGCAGCCTCCACCCCTTTTCAGCATGGATTAGAACATCCCTTACACTGCCCCAGTCTACACTGGAAATCCACTAGTCCACACTGGGAGCCCCTTTTCCCATCCCAGTACAAACCAGACCCCCCACCCCTTCGCAGTCCACAGTGCGAACACCCAAACAACAGTCATGGGCGTCAGGTTTATTCGCGTCTTCGGCACCTCGCAGATCCCTGGATGCCTGGGTCCCTCCCGCAGGGTGGGGGGACGGGGGCAATAAATAAGGATGGGGGTGAGAAGGCACCCAGGGTCAGGGGGCAGGATCTGGGTTGCAGTGGTCCATACTGGGAGAACCCATATGTGCATTAAGATCCCAGTCGGGGCGCCCTACCGGTCTATACTGGTCCATACTGGGACAACGCAAGGCTATGCGGGTGAAGAGATCCCAGGCAAGATGTTGTACTGGTCCATACTGGTCCATATTGGGAGGACGCAAGGCCACATGGGTGAAGAGATCCTGGGCAAGATGCTGTACTGGTCCATACTGGGAGGATACAAGGCCACAGGGGTGAAGAGTTCCCAGTTGGGCTGCCATACTGGTCCATACTGGTCCGTGCTGGGATGGCTGAAGGCCATGTCAACGTAGTGATCCCAGTTGGGATGCTGTACTGGTCCATCCCGCTCCGACCCAAGGCGATGCATACGTGGGGCTCCCAGTTGGGCCTGCAGACCCTTCCTGGTCCATACTGGTCTGGCCCAAGGCAACGTAGATCCAGCAGTTCCCATCTGGGATGTCGTAGTGGTTCATACTGATCTATACTGGGATGCCCCACAGTAACACGGAACCCCAGAGAGGAGGCACTGGTCTGTACTGGTCCATACTGGGGTGTCTCTGGATCCCCCGTAGGGATCTATGGGCTTCCAGGGGGGTCTGTGGGGCCCCATCTGGTGCCAACGGGGGTCTAAGAGGTCCCCGAGGACGATCTACAGGGTTGACCTAGAGCTGCCCAGGGGTGACGAAGCGTCCCCCACGCTGGCCTATAGGTCTCCGTGGTGACCTACGGGGTATTCATGGGGGGCTCAGAGGGAACTTGGGGGCCTCCACGGGGTGTCTGTGGAATCACTATGCTGCCCTATAGGTCCTAACATTGTTCTCTATGTCCCCAAAGAGGACCTATGGTCCCCATAGTCCCCTGCTGGGCCCCACAGTGGCCTACGAGTTCCAAACAAGATCTACAGGTCCTTTGCCATGTTTATGGGGTCCCCACATTGTCCTACAGGTCCCCACACTGACCGAGGGCTCCCTGTGGTGACCTAGGGGGATCCCCAAAGGGGAACGACAGGTCCCCAGGTGGTGTCTATGGTATCCCCACGTCATTCTACGGGTCACCCTGTTGGCCTAAGGCTCCCAATGGTGGCCTAGGGATCCCCGAAGGGGACCTACAGGTCCCCATATGGTGTCCATGGGGTCCCCACATCATCCCCCGTGTCCCCGCAGGGCCCCAGCAGGGCCTCTGGGCTGCCCCCAGCCTGCCGGCGCCCCTAGCCCGTGGCGGGCCCCCCCGGGGGCGCGCCCCCCCAGCCCTCCAGGTAGCGGGCGAAGAGTCCCTTGGCGCGGCGCAGGACGCGGGGCAGGTGGTGGCGACGCACCAGGCGGTCGAAGTGCATGGCCACCTCGTTGTAGTCCCCGGCCCGCGCCATGACGGCCTCCCGCTGCTCCAGAAGCATGGCCAGGCAGAGGAAGAGGAGGAAGGGGTTCCCCTGCCCCAGCTCCTCCGGTGGCGGCAGCGGCGCCCCATCATCCTCCAGACCCACCTCCTCCTCCTCAGATGAGGAGGAGGAGGAGGAGGAGGAGGAGGAGGAAGAGGAGCACGAGTCCTCCCAGGCCCAACCGCCCCCCCAGGGGTCCTCGGGGGCGTCAGCAGCCTCCCTGCCCAGGCTGGGGTCACCACATACCTCTCTGGGGTCTTCACCAACCTCTCTGGGCAAGTTGGGGGCGTTGTCAACCTCTTTGAGGGTGTCAGCAACCTCTTTGGGGACCTCTGGATCTTCGCTGATCTCTTTGGGATCTCTGTCAATCTCTCTGACCACGTCAGGGTCTCCCTCAATCCTCCTGCAAACGCCGTGCTCATCACCAACCTTTTCCAGCACGTTCAACTCTTCACGTCCCTTCTCGGAGATATCGTGACCTTCGCGAGTCTTCTTGGACACGAAGGAATCAGCGCTTGTATTAGGATCTTTATCAGTCTTCTTGCAGACATCAGGGTCTCCACAAACCATCCCGCGGACGTTTAGTTGTTCACCCATCTCCTTGAAAGCACTGGCGCCTTCGCTGACTTTCTTCGGAACGCCAGGGTCTTGGTCAACCTCCTTAGAAACATTGCTGTCTTCTCCGACATCCTTGAGGCCTTCAGAGTCTTGACCACCATCACAGGGGACTTTGGGATCCTCTCGGATACCCCTCGGGACCTTAGCACCACCCTGGATCTCGCCGGAGGCCTTAAGGCTGCCCTGGCC
Organism: Strix aluco; assembly: GCF_031877795.1. Classification (NCBI taxonomy): domain Eukaryota; kingdom Metazoa; phylum Chordata; class Aves; order Strigiformes; family Strigidae; genus Strix; species Strix aluco. The sequence continues at coordinate 3,426,709 of NC_133963.1, forward strand.
ATCCCCAGGAACCTCGGCACTGCTGCAGACATCTCGGAAAATCTTTAGATCCTCTTTGTCGTTCCAGGAGCTGTCAGGACTAAGTTGGACACCCCCAAAGACCTCAGGCTTCTCATGGATGCCCCCAGCGCTCTTGGAGCCAACCTGGACATTGCTGGAGCTCTCAATAACCTTTGGGTCGTCCTCAAAGCTCTTGGGACCCTCCTGGATGGTTTCGGAGCTCTCCGGACTCTCTTCGACGTTTCCAGAGCTCTTCGTTTTCTCTTGATCATTGCCAGAGCTCGTGGGTGCCTCTGGGACATCTGCGGAGGCTTTGGAACCGTCTTGGACGCCGCTGGCGCTTCCGGGACCCTCCTGCTCCTCTCCGCACGCCTCATGGTCGCCTCGACCGCTGCCCGCCTCTGCAGGGGCCTCGCTCTCCCTCTGCTGCCGGCGCCGTCGGCGCGGGGGCCGGGGCCGCAGCCCGCGTCGCTCACGCAGCCCTCGGCGAGCCCGGCGGGGCCCCAGGGGGGCACCCAGGAGGGGTACGCCGTCCGGGGGGGGCGGCGGGGCGGGCGGCAGCGAGCTCCAGGTGATTTCCAGCACCCGCAGGGCATCCTCGAAGGCGAACTCCCGCTTGAGCTCCAGCAGCAGCCAGCGGTAGCAGAAAAGCAAGTCGTGAGCGCCGCGGGCGGCCAGGAAGGCCCAGAAAGGGGGGTCGGCGCGGCGCAGGAGGCGCCGGAGGTGGGCGAAGGCGCGGGCCAGCCCCCGGCCGCCGGGGCGGAAGCGGGGACCCAGGCGGCGCATGAGGGCGCAGAAGCAGAGAAAGGCCTGGGCCTCGTCGTCCAGCACGGCCAGCAGCGGGGCGGCCACGTCCGACATGCCCTGGCAGTAGGAGAGGCGCGGGTGGCCCAGCGCGAAGGTGGTGAGCAGGGCCTGCAGCGCAGCCAGGTGGGGGTGTCCCTCCTCGGGGCCCCCAAAGTAGGGGTGGCCCCGGTCAGTGCGCACCACGTCCTTGCGCACGGCGGCGCCCACCAGCGCCAGCTCAGCTGGGGCTGCCCGGGCGGCCAGCAGGGCCTTCAGCGCCGCGTACTCGCCCGCCTTCTGCCGCAGGTGGGCCAGCCGCTCCTGCCCCGACAGCCCCGCCGGGAAGACATTCAGCAGGTACCGCCAGACCACCTGAGAGGGGGGAAGATGGGGCAGAGAGGGTCAGGGACCCCGAGAGGACTCAGGGAGGCTGGCGGGAGCCGGGGGGGGACCCACCTTACGCAGGCCAGGCTCGACGCCACCGTGGTAGACGTGGAGACGCAGGTCGTGGGGCCGCAGCAGCCGCCCACCAGGGCCCAGGTAGGTGCGGAGGTCAGCGTCACTCAGGGGGGCGCAGGGGGGCGGCGGCAGAGGGGGTGAGGGAGGGGACCCCTCAGGCCATGCCAGGGCTGCCTGCGCCCGGGCCAGTGTCCGGCCCACCTGTGGGGAAACGGGTCACAGTGGTGCTGGGAGGCACCTGGATACATAAGCAGATACTGCACGGGGAAATTGGAAGCACTGAGCGGGGAAACTGAGAGGCACTGGAAGGGGACTAGAGAGCAACTAGGATCCCAGAAAGGGTGTTGAGGAAAACCAGAAGCACTGGGAAACACTAGAAAGGAACCGGGATGGCCGAGGTCGCAGCAGGAGCATTCCACAAGCTCTCAGCAGGGTGAGGGAAGCCAGGGCCCCCTCCCAGATGCCCGAGTCCCACTTACCTGTGCCAGCAGGGCCTGGGTGAAGGGCAGTGCTGCAGCCAGGAGTGAGCGGCGCTCGGGGAGGGGCTCTGCTGCTGCCACCTCCCGGGGGCTGATGATGTCCCAGTCCTCCAGCAGCGGGCCTGCGGCACCCGGATGCCTGGGTCCCTCCACTGGGCACCCAGGTCTCCATTCTGACACCCACCCCGACGCCTGGGTCCCTTCCTGACACCCACCCTAGGGGAACTGCACATCCGGGTCTCCCCCCACCACCCCCCTGGGGATGCTAGGCTTCCCCCTCTCTAAAACAAGACACTCCACCCAGCCCTCCTGGGTCCTGCCTCACCGACCCAGATGCCTGAGTCCCACCACTCTGCTGACACCGGGGACCTCCACTCACTTTCGGCGGGGGGCCGGACATCGAGGCGCAGGCGCAGGGCGGGCCGGGCACAGGCAAAGGCAGCCGCCAGGTCCCCATCGCTCAGCAATGGTACGAAGGTTTCCTGGCCCTGGGGGTCACGGGCCGCGAAGCTGACTGAGAAGCTCTTCTTCCTGAGGGGATGCGAGGGAAAGCTCAGCCACCGAGGCCCCCCCAGGGGATCAGGCAGCCGGGGAGGGAGGCCCGGGCTCACCCCTGGAGGTCGAAGGCACGGGCCAGGATGTGCTGCAGCACGTCCAGCGATGTGATCTGGGGGTCGACGGCGAAGGAGCGGAACTCAGGCGGCATCAGCCCCTCGCTCTTCTGCAGGCAGCATCAGCGAGGCACGGGGAGGGGCTCAGGGCCCGGGCTGGAGTCCCGGCACCGCCCCCTCCCCGCCTCAGGCCCAGCCCCTCACTGCTGCCCAAAATGGCGGCACAGCCCGTCGCCACGGCAACAGCGCCCCAGCGTCCCCCACGTGACCCGCCCAGCGGTGACCACGCCCCCGTCAGTAACGCGATGCCCCCACCCCTGCGACAGGTGGCCCCGCCCACCACCACGTATCGCCCCACCCCCCCGGGCCACCGAGTACCGCCTCCAGAGCCGCCCCGTCCCTCCGCCCTTAGCCCCTCCCCCCCCGCCCTTAGTCCCACCCCCTCACCTTGACGCGCACGCGCACCACCTCACACTCCTCCTCCACCGCAGCCCCGCCCCCGGGACAAACCCCGCCCCCCGCCGCAGCCGCCATAGTGGGGGCGGGGGGGGGGGGCTCCGCGCAGGCGCAGAGCGAGAACTCGGGGGGGCGGGGGGGGGGGGTGTCGTGCCGCCACCGCCCCCCTACCGGGAAAGCGGGGGGAAGGTGTTACGTCACCGTGCTGACGTCACGCCGCGCCCCCTCAGTGGAAATCGCCGGGCGCGGGGCAGAGCCGGAGCGGCGCCGCGATCGTCCCCGTCCTGCGGCCGCGGCGATGGCAACAACATCCGGGTCAGCGCCCGGAAGTGACGTCACGGGGCTGGACGGTCAGGCGCACACAGCGCGCAGCACAGTGTCACGGCGCAGCCCCGCCCCCCCGAACGGAGCCAATGAGGCAGCGGCAGCGGTTCACAAGGGGTTTATTAAGGGGGAAACCGAGGGGCGCATGCGGGCCCCCCCTTAAAGGGGCAACGCCCTCCAGAAGGGGCCACCCCCTCCTTAAAGGGGCGTCTCCCCTTAAAGCAGCAACGTCCCCGCCGTCCAGCGCGTGGGGGAGGCGGAGCCGACAGAGGCGGGGCGGGGAGAGGCCCCGCCCACAGGCAGAGGCCCCGCCCCTCAGGGGGGCCCGGGGGGCGCCGCGCGCTCCTTGCTGAGCCGGGCCAGCTCCTGCGTTAGCGCCTCCAGGTCCTGGGGGCGGATGGAGGCGGGGTCAGCGCGCCTCGCCCCCGCCCCGAGGCCCCAGCCCACCCCCAGGCCCGAGGCCCCACCCCCGGTCCCACCCCCAGACCCCACCCCTGCCCAAGGCCCCACCCACCTGGCCCAGGTGCAGGTTCTTGGTCAGCTGCTCCTCTAACATGTTCTGCAGCTTCTTGTTCATCTCCCGCAGCCCCTCCTCCCCTGGCCCCGTGCCCCGCCGGGGGGGCCCGGGAGGGCCTGCAGCCTCTGGGGGGGGGCAGCCGGAGCCAAGGTGAGCGCGGGGAGGTGGGGAGGGGCCGAGGGCTGCGGGGGGGGGGCTCACCCAGGCGGCTGTCGCGCACGAAGCTCTGGATGATGGCGCTCTTGCGGCACAGGTCCTCCGCCATCGAGGCGCTGCTCACCTCCAGGTGACGCACCTGGGGAGGGGAGGAAGGCAGCAGCAGTGACCCCCCCACTGCCCCTCCCCAGCCCTCCCAGCCCCACCCATGCCACGCCTAGTACCTTCTCCTCCAGCAGCCACCGCTCCTGCTGGCTCTGGGCCAGGCGCTGGAACAGCTCCGCCACCTCTGCCGGGGACAGGCCCCCCCCACCGGGGACCCCCCCACCACCGCTGCCCCCCCCCGGGCTTCCTGAGCCCGACTGCAGGGGAGGGTGGGGTCAGGGGGGGGCCTGCACCCAGGGCAAGGCCACACCCCCCAGCCCAGCCCCACCCCCCACTCCAGTCTCCCCCCCCAGCTGGGGAGGGGCCAGGCTGGCCCCACTCCCCCACCACAGACCCCCCCTGATGTGACACCACCCCCCACCCCCCACCCCCCCCCCCCAGCAGCCCTCACCCAGCCACACCCAACCCAGCCACACCCCAAGCCACACCCCTGCTGTAGCCACACCCCATTCCCCTCAGACCCCTCCCCTTGGCGGCCCCGCCTCTGCCCCAGGCCCCGCCCACCTTGGTGCTGCCAGGGGCGGAGCCATCACGGCCCAGGGACGAGAGGCTGCTGCTGTCGCCCCCCGGCCCCCGCCCGGGGGAGCCCCCCTCCAGCCCCAGCTCCTCCAGGCCTGCCAGGGCAAAAAAGGGGACCCAGGTGTCCGAGATGGGCCCACCCCTCCTCCAGCTCTGCGGAGGGGGGAAAGGGGGCCCAGGCACTACCCAACCCCAGAGAACCCAGGGGTCTGGGCACCCCCCCTTCACCCCACACCCTCCAGGAGACCCTGTTACCCCTCTCCCCACACACCCAGGCGTTCCATGGCATTTAGGGCACCCCTGCACCTATTTTCCTCCCACCAGCAGACTCCAACACTCCCCCAACCTGCAGACCCAGGACTGCCCAGGCGTCCAGGAGGCCCCCCCTTGAGGGGACCCCGGTGCCTGGGAGCCTCCCCCAGTCCCACAGGGGACACCAGCGTCCAGCTACCGCTGCGCGCACGGGTGGGGGCCAGCAGCTCCTGCAGCCGCTCCTGCAGGCGGTCGGCCCGGCGCCGCTCCAGCTGCAGCTGCCGCTTCAGGTCCTTCAGCTGCGGGGGGGGGGGACGGACAACAACGGGGAGGGGAGGTCAGGGCCCTGCGCAGGACCCCGGCCTCTAGGCGCCCCCCCACCCCCGGGGTCCCTCACCGCGGCGCTGCCCTTCTTCTCCAGGATGCGCTGCCCATCCCGGACGTCCTTCAGCTCCTGGGGGAACAGAGAGGAGTGGAGGAGATTTGGGGGGTCCCAGAGAAGATTTGTGGGTGCTGAGGGGAGTCTGGAGGGTCCTGGGGGCTCACAGTGAACCCAGGAGAATGCAGGGGGCCAGGAAGAATTCGGAGAAAGATCCCAGAGGAGTTTGGGGACCTGGGAGGGGATTTGGGGGGTACTTGGGCATCTGAAGGTCTCTGGTGGGGGATCTGTGGGGCTCTCCACAGAGGAGCTGGGAGTCCCAGTGAGATTTCTGGTGGTCTCAGGAGGGCTGGAGAATGCCATGGGGGTGTATCTGGGGTTCCCAGGGGGGCTGCGAGGGGATCCTGGTGGCTCAGGGAGGGGCACTGGGGGATAGGGTGGCTCTGAGGGTCCCACGGAGGTGGATTTCGGGGTGGGGGTACCTGGCGCAGTGCCCGGTCCTCAGCCTCCTGCAGCTCCCGCTGCCGCTCAGCATCCCCCAGCGCTGCCTGCAGCTCCCCAACACGGCCCTGGGGACAGCAGAGAGTCACACCCAGTCCTGGCACCTATAGGGCTCTACAGGGCCGCGGGGGAGTAGGCATGGCTCCTGTAACATCCCTGGACAAGCTCTGTAAGTCTGGTAGGGCCCCTACAACAGGCCAGGCTCAATACAACTCTTTATGGAGCCTCTATAGATGTCGTAGCATCTCTGGGTTCCTACGGCCTTTAGAAAACCACAGATCACCCTATAGATCCTCCAGACTCTGGTGCACCCCACAGGCCCTGTAATGTTGTAAGAGGCTCTACTGAACACATGCAACGTATAAAAAGTGCTTTTAGCTCTTCCAACACTCTACAGCGTCTATAGATTCTATAGAGTCTCAGATAACTACATGGGTTCCTCGCGGTTCCTCTGCACGCCGCAGCACTCTAAAGGTTCTATAGAGTCACAGAAGCCCTTACGATCTCCACGCTACCCCAACATTTCTTACGTTTTCCACAAAAGCACGATAAACCTCGTAAAACCTCACAAATACTATGCATGACGTGTCACACGCATGTAAACGTGCAGCACCAATAACCGTGTAAAACCCCTTGTAGCTGCTACGGTCGTTACAGAAGTACAACAACGGCTCCAGCGATACGGCGTTTCTACAGCCCCTGTAGCTCCACGGGGGGGCCTAGAGCCCCCCTGGGGTCCGAGGGGGATCCCCTATAGCCACACGCTCACCTCCAGTTCGGCCCGGTGCTGCTCCATGCAGGCACGGACGGCTGCCGCGTGCTCCTGCGCCTGACGCTCCAGCTGCTCCTGGGGGGAGACGGGACAGGCTGGGGGGCGTCCCCATCCCGGCGGGAGGCGCGTCAGAGGGGAGGGCGGTGCTGACCTGCGCCTGCTGCCGGCCCCGCTCGCTCTCCCTGCAGGTGTCCTCCGCCTCTGCCAGCCGCCGCCGCAGCTCGTCCCGCTCCCCCGTGCACACCTGCGGGCGCACCGCCAGGCACACGCCTCGCACACGCACCCCGGGACAGCACCTCGGGGACCTCAAGTCCTCCCAGGGCCCCAAAACCCCCCAGGAAGAGGGCCAGGGGCGCCTGGAGATGGTGTCAGGGTACCTCTGGGACCCTAAATCCCCCCTGGGGACCCCCAAATGGCCCAGGATGAGGTCAGGAGCAGCCTGAGGAGCCCTAAACCCACCCACGGATCCCCGAGGCGAGACAGGGTGCGAAGCACAGCAGGGACCTCAAAGTCCCCCAGGAACCTGAAACTCTTCGGGGCTTTTAAACTGAAACCCAAAACACTCCCAGGAATCCAAAACCACCCTCAAGGAAACCCCAACCTCCCCTCCAGGGGATCCCAAACCACCCCCCAGGGACACCCAACCCCCCGGGGAGCCCAACCACCACCCCGGGACCCCCAAGAGCGCCCCGGCCCCACCTGGAGCTGGGCGTCGAGGGCGTCGCACTGCGCCTGGGCCTCCTGCAGCTCCCGGGCCAGGGCCCCGCTCCGCTCCTGCAGCTCCACCTCCGCCTGCCGCCCCACACAGCGCTCTATAGGGCCCTATAGGGTCCGGCGGCGCTGCCCGCGGCCGTATAGAGCTGCTCCAGGCTGCCCAGACCCAGACAAGACTGCCCTGGGGCCATCAGCTGCCACACGGCGCTGTACAGAGGCTGCAGGGCCCCACCCTACACCCCCCCCCATGTCATAGGGTGCTCCCCAAAGAGTCTAACACCAAGATGTGACCCTCAGGAGCCCCCAACACACAGGTGCTCCCCAGTTTCTCCAGGGAGCCTCCCGGGACTCCCACAACACCATGGGGCACCCCTAGGACCCCAGCAACACCCCAAGGTGCTCCCCCAAGAACCCCCAACGCCCGGGGACACCCCCCCCGGGTGCCCCCACCTGGGCCGCAGCCTCCAGCTCCTGCTGCAGCTGCTGGTTCTGGGCCTGGAGCTCCCGAAATTCCTCATCCCGTCGGACCCGGAGCTCCTCCGCCTCTGTCCTGGGGTGCATGGAGGGAACTGGGTGTCTGAGGGGGGTCCCAGGCATCCCGGGGAGACACCGGGCCCACCCCATGAACCCCAGGAGCCACCCACCGACTGTCCCTGAGCAATGTCTCCTTCTCTGCCTGCAACTGGAGGAAACTGGCGGGGGGAGGAAAAAAATAGACAAAAAGCCAGAAAATAACCACATCGTGCCCTAAACAAAGCCCAGATCTCCGGGCACTCTCACCTCTCCTGCTTCTTCCTCAGTTTCTCTGTGAGCTGAGAAGCAGTAACACAAACACCACTCTCAGTGGAACGATGACGATCCCTCCAGCACCCACTGAGAGCTCCCAGAACCCCTTCAGTGCCCTCAAACCCCTCTGAGGCCCCCGAAATCCTCCTGGGACACCCCTCGGACATCCCCAAATCCCTCTGGGACACCCCCGAGGTCCCCAGGATCCCAGAGTTCTCCAAGACACCAGAAGTCCCCACAGACTCTGCCAAGGTCCCCCAGAAGCTCCCAAATCCCCTCAAGAGCCCCCCAAAACCCTGTGGGACTGCAACCCTCCCAGATCTCCTATGGGAGCCCCCCCCAACTCCAAATACCCCCAAATCCTCCTCAGGGCCCCCTAAAAGGGCCCAGCCTTACCTTGGCCACCTCTGCCTGCAGCTGGGCCACCTCCGCCTGCAAAAGACCCCCAGACGTGCCCCCCATGTCCTAAGTTCCACCTACACACTTTCCGTTCTGATATACCTTCACGGTCTCCTGCCCCAATTTCTTTCTGTTTTCAGCTGCATTTTTACTGCATCTCTCCCCAAAACCCTTCTCATCAAAGCCCACACCATCTGTGTGGGCCCAAACACCCCTTACACATCCCCCCACCCCTCTCATTCTCTCACAACCTTCCTAACCCATTACAAAACCCCAACCCTCACCCCCTCCGGTGCCTGCATTTCTCCCCACATCCATTCATCCCCCCATATTTCCCCCAAAACTCCCCTCCCCCATACTTCTGAACCTTTTTTAGCCCCTCCAGACCCCCCAAGCTTCCCACACACCCGACTCCCCTCACAACATACCTGGGCAGCGAGTACTGGAAGTTCCCTGGGGGAAGTGTCACCCCCAGCCCCTCCTCTGCCGGCTGCACCTCCCCGGGGGGCTCCAGGGGGGCTGAGAGAGTGGGGGCTCAGACCCATATCCCCCCCACTGAGCCCCATAAACACCCCCCCAGCCTGATAGGGACCCACAGAAACCCCACACCCACCCGATGGGCACTCTGTGCCCCACAGAGACCCCCCTATCCCACCCCCTAGGCAGCCATACTGCCCTACAGACAGCGACAAGGCCCATATAAACACCCTCTCCGGCACCCCAACACCCCCCAGGGACAATCCCAGAACACCCCCAAGCCCTCAGGAACCCCCAAACCTCCCAAAGACCCCAGAGAGCCCGACATCGTCCCCCAGGTGCCCCCTCACCATCTGTAGGGGCCAAGGGGGCCCCACTGTCACCAGCAGCCCCATCGGGGGGGGGCTCTGCAGAGGCCGGGGGGTCATGGGGGGGTCCTGGGGGCTCCCCCTCCCGCAGCCGCCGGTTCTCCTCCTCCAGTCCCTCGATCTGCGCACACAGCTGGGACCCCCTCCAAGGTCAGGCACCCGCGGGATCCCCCAGGCCCCTCCATGGGACCCAAAGGGATCCCCAAGACCCCCCAGAAGGGGTTGGGAGCCCCTGTGGTGACACTGGTCACCCCCAGAGACCCCAAAATGACACCAAGAAAACTCCCAGACCCTGGAAGTGACACTGGGGACCCCCAGGGATCCTTTGGGTCCCGTCCTCCCCCCCAGTGAGGCAGAACCTCCCAGAGTGACATCAGGGACACCCCAAGAACCCCTAAGGTGGCACTGGAGGCATTAGAGACCCCCAGGATGGCCTAGGAGACATGGAGGAGGGATATTGGGTTCCCTGGAAGGCCCAGAACCCCCACCTTGGCCAGCTCACGCAGAAGGGTGCTGTTCTGGAGGCGGAAATCGTCCTCCTGGCTCTGGAGCTTCCCCTGCAGCATCCGTGTCTCCCCCAGTAGCGCCTCCACCTCCTGGGGGGGGGGGGTCCACCACTGGTATCCTGTGGCCAGGACCCCCAGAACTCCCCCCGGGCTCCCTGCAGACCCCCCCAGACCCCATAGCATCCCCCGCAGTGACCCCTGACACCCCTCAGCACCTACATGGACCCTATGGAGACCTACAGGACTAACCCAAGAGCCCCTCAAGAGCCCCTGGGACACCTCTCAGTGACTAGAGACTCCCCAGGGACTACCCAGGATCCCCAGGAACCCACCCGGCATCCCTAGAGACCACCTAGATCCACCCAGCACCTTTGTAGGCACTGCAGAGACCTTGCTGGCACTCACAGGGACCCCCCAAGACTCCCTCCAGCATCCCTGGAGAGCCTCCAGGACCTCCCAGCACATCCAAGGGCCCCCCAGCATCATGAAAGACCCTCTAGGCCCCCCCACCACCCCCAGAAACCTCCCAGTATCTCTCAAGGACCTTTCCAACCCTTCTCCAACAGCATTAGAGACGCCCCAAGGAGACCCTCAGCACAGTTAATGACGCCCCAAGACCCCGCCCCAGCACCTTCAGAAATCTCTCCAGGACCGCCCCCCCAGCACCTACAGACAGCACCCCTCAAGGCCCGCCCTCCCAGCACCCACAGAGACCCCCCCAGGACCCCCCCCAGCACCCACAGAGACCCCCCCAGGACCCACCTGCGCCTTCTTACTCTTACTGAGGGCCTACAAGAGAAAGAAGCGGTCGCAGCGGGGCCGGGGGCTGCAGGGCAGGTCAGAGCCCACGGCAGGGGCTCCCCTCACCTTGTTGGCCTTGGCCAGGTCCTTGTCCAGCGCCTGCACCCGCTGCCGCAGCCCCAACAGCTCTGGGGGAACACGGGCCGTCAGGGAGGCGGCGGCCGGGCCGCCCCCCCCGGAGTCCCCCATCGCATCCCGCCCCCGTACCGGCGCCGTTCTTCCGCAGCTCATCCGAGAGACGGTAGTTCTCCGTCCGCAGCTCCAGCAGCTGCGCCTGGGAGGGGGGAGCGGGGTGAGCGGGGCGGCGGCGGGCCGAGAGCCCCGAGCCCCGGGCCCGGCCCCACCTGCATCCGCTGGAACTCCTCAGCCGACAGGGCCTGCGCCATCTTGGCGCCGCGGGAGGACCCCGCGAGGCGGAGCCGGAAGCGGACGCTCTAGCGGGCCCGCGGGAGGCGTAGAGACGCGGAAGTGACGTCACACCACGGCCACAGAGCTGGCGGCCGCCCCGGCGGGCAGAGGGGCCGTGCGGGGACCATAGAGACGGTCCCGGCGCGGAGGGGCCGTGTAGGCCCCCGGGGCACCACAAGGCCCACGCAGCCCCCCCTCGCGACTCGCGGACTGTCCCCCACCGCTGCGCGGTCCATTGGCCCCCGGTGCTGCAGGCCCAGGACGGACCGCGCCATGGGGACCACCCCGCAGCGGTCCCCTCGGCTGTACCGGCCCCCTGGGTGCTACAGGCCTTATAGGGGCTCCCCTGGTTCTACACAGGGCCCCCCGGGTGCTGCCAATCCGACCGAAGCCCCCCCGCTCTGTAGGCGCCGCCCCCGCTCCCCGGCACCGGGCGGCTCTTCGTTAACAAACGTTTATTTCCCACGCGGCGGTTTCCGTACAAAATCGGAGGGGGAACGGGGGGCCGGTCCCTTTAAGGGAGCCGGTGGGCGGGGCCTCTAAAAGAGGGCGGGACCGAGGAGGGTTAGTACGGTGGGCGGAGCGTGTGAGAGTGACAGCGGGGGGGCGGGGCTTCGTGCCTGAGGGCCCAGCCCCCAGGAGCCCGCCAGCGGGGGGGGGGGGGGGGGGGGGGGGGAGGGGGGCTGAGGGGGCGGGGCCTCTCCATGGGGCGGGACCGGAGGTGTCTTCCCTGAGGGGCGGGGCTTCCCCTGAGGCGGGGCTGAAGAGAAACCTTAAAAGGGCCACACCTAAGTGGGGCCCACGCCAGAACCTTAAAAGGGCCACACCATGCGTCCTCCATAAAAGGGCCATGCCCAGACGAGGTCCTTTAACGGGGCCCACCAACTGGGCACCTTCAAAGGGCAATACAGTGCCATCCTTAAAAAGGGCTTTCCCGTTCTGAGGGCCTTAAAAGGGCACCCTGTGAGGCCCACAAGAAACAGCCATCGGGGTGCTGGGGTGGGGCCTCAAGGGGTGCACGGGGGCCCTTCGAAGGGCCACGCAGTGGGGAGGGTCCTTACAAGGGCCACGCCCGAGGGTCCTTAAAGGGGTGGCGTGGGCGGCGCTCAGGAGTCGTCCTCCATGCTGAGACTGCTGCGGGGGCTGGAGGCGCGGGAGGGCCCGGGGGAGGCGAGGAGGGCGCCAGGAGGGCCGAGGGGTGACAGTCCCCCACCATCATCCATCAGGATATCATCCAAGCTCCCCTCAGCACCCCCCAGGCCCAGGGGCAGGCCCAGCCCTGGGGGCAGGTCGTCAGCCAGCGCCAGGTCCAGGAGGCACTGGGGAGTGGGGGGGCCCCCTGGGGGGAAGGGGGGGCCCCCAGGGGCCTCCTCGCAGCCCCCCTCGGCCACTGGCGCCGCTGGAGGGCTCAGGGGGAGCCCGTGCAGCTGCGCCTGCAGCTCCAGCTCCTGGGGTACAGGGGAGGTCAGTGATCCATGGGCCCAAATATACCCCCCAGTCTCACAGATCTCCCCAGACCCCAGCTCAGCCCAACCAGCCTCGCAGTAACACAACACCACCCCCATTCCCCTGGTTCCGCTCCCCCTGGCCTCATGAGCACCCCCCTCCAGATGACTGACGAACCCATAATGCTCCCATAGCCCCCCAATAGCCCCTTGAAGTCCCCAAAACCCATGGTCTACCCTTCTCTGACCCTGTAGCCCCCCAACCCAGTCCACAGAGCCTCCCAGCTCTGCTCCAGCCCCACAGACTCCCAATTCCGCCCTTCCCAGTGCCATAAACCATCTCCTTAAACCCACAGGACCCCCCACCCCAGCCCCCCAGACCTGGACGCGGAGCTGGAGGCTGCGGTTCGCCTGCTCCAAGCGCTGCTGGTGCAGCTCGAGCTCCCGGGAGCGCTGCGTCTCCTTCTGCAGCTTGCGGATGTAATCCACCGAGGCTTTCAGGATGGTGCCTTTGTTCCAGCGCATCTCCCTGCCGGCATTGTGACGCCTGGGTCCCGCTGGCACCTCCCGTAGGTACCCCCAGATGCCAGAGTCCCTCACAGGACCTGCTGTGGACCCCCAGCAGCCACCCAGATGCCAGGGCCCCCTTGGGGAGTGGGGTCCCCCACTCACGGGTCGTTGGATTTGGGGATGAGAGTCCCTAGTTCCTTGATGCGGTCGTTGATGTTGAATCGTCGGCGCCGCTCGACTGCGGAGGGGAAACACGTCAGCCCTGTGGCAGCCCCCCCGGGCCCTTCCGGCCGCCCCTTTTGCCCCCAGCTCACTCAGGTTGTGGTTGTCCTTCTTCTGCCGCTCCTTCAGCAGCGCCTTTGCCTCCGTTTCTGGGGGCAAGGGAGCAGCCATCAACAACCTCAGGGCAGGACCCCAACCCCTCCTGCCCCACAGGGACCCACCCTTGAGCCTCCCTGCCCCACAGGGACTCCCCAAGTACCCCCCTGGGCCCTTTCTGCCCCATAGCCCTCCCTCCAGCCTCACAGTGACCCCTAAGACCCTCCATACCCCAAAGAGAACCCTGGACCTCCTCCCCACCATAGTGAGCCCCCCCAGACCCCGTCTAGCCACATAAGGACCCCCCCAAGGACCCCCCCCACCCCATAGTACCTCTTGGGCCCCCTCCTGGCCCCATAGGGACACCCCCAGGCCCTGCCACCCCCCAAGAGGGGCCCCCCCTACCCGAGAGCTCGGCCTTGACACGGGGCAGCTCGGCGGGACAGGAGCTGCTGCCCCCCTGGGTGGGGCTGAACACTTCCAGGAGGGGCCCAGGGGCGGGCAGCTGCAGGTGGGGGTGGGGTCAGCACAACTGTGCCCCGCCCCGCCCCCCCCCCAGACCACACCCCCACCTTCCCCCCACCCCCATGGGGCCAGCTCTCCCCTCGGCCAGGCCCCGCCCACCTCTGCACAAACCACGCCCACCCAGCCCAAGTGCTCTCTTTTGGCCATGCCCCTCTGAGCAGGCCCCACCCTCCCCTCACCCAATTGGGAGGAGCAGGCCACGCCCAGCTCTCAGACTCCCCCCACTCAGCACCGCCTCTACCCTTATATGGCAGCAAGCTCCCACACAAACCTCATTGGCTCGTATGGGGTGGAGGCCCCGCCCCCAGAGGCTCTAATGGGTGGGGCTATGATAAGACACACCCCCAGCCACGCTCCCCATTGGCCACTCTACACTGTGTTTACAGCCAATGAGAAGCACTGGGCAGGGCTTGTACATGCCACACCCCCTCCAACGGGTAGTCCCCACCCCCAAGCCCCTTAAAGGGGCAGCGCACCGTGTTCGGGAGCTGGAGACCCCCCTCGGCTGGACCGAAGCTGAGCAGCTCGTCATAGCTGGATTCCAGGCTGATGATCTCATCGATGACATCATCGATCTGCAAGAGAGCGAAGAAAACCACAAATACTCATCGGATCCGCCCAGGATCACCTCAGACCCACGGGGGCAGCGTTCACGTCCCCGGGATTGTATCCCTGTCCCCGGCGTCACGTCACCACCCCCAGAAATCACGTCACCGCCCCCCCCTAACCACGTCACCGCCCAAGGCATCACATCCCCACCACCCGCCTGGTGCCAGGTGGCTCCGTATGACACCACAGGATTGCCTCACCCCCCCACGCCACCTCACACCCCCCAGTGCCACGCCCCATTCCGCAGGAGTGACATCACGTTGCTCTCCTGTTGCATCACAGCCCCCCACGGAACACCACGGCCCCCCCACAGAACACCGCGGACCCCCCCGCACTGTTCCCCCCATCGCCGGGGACACTCTCATCCCTCACCTCCTTCTCAGAGCCGGGGCCGATGTGGAGCAGGGTGAGGGGGCTGTGGGGAGTGGGGGGGGCTGGGGGGGGCCCCGGGGGGCTGGGGGGGCCCCGGCCCAGGGCAGAGGTGAGGTACTGCCGGACCTGCTGCCGCTGAGCCGCCCGCAGGTGGTAGCGTGTGGGGTTCTCCAGGTGGGTCTGCACCTGGCGGGGGCACAGGGGGTGTCAGGGCCGAGGGGGCCCCAGCCCCCCCCTTACCCGAGACCCAAAGACCCCCAATTCCCAGCATGCCGTCCCCATATCCCCTCTGCCCCAGAGCCCCCCATATTCCCCCCATACCCTCCCTGCCTCCCCAGCCCAAAGCTCAGAGAGTCCCATATGCCCCCTGCCCTGCCCGCCCCCCCTCCATCCCCCCGCCCCAGGTTCCCCTTCATACCCCCCCGCCTCCCCTGGGGACCCCAATCCCTGCCTGACCCCCAACTCCCCATTCCCCCCCCACGGGAGTCCCCCATTTCCCAGCACACACCAGCCCCCCAAAGGTCCTCCAGCTTCCGTGACACCCCCATCGTCCCCCCCCTTTTCCATGGGGCCTCACCTTGAGCACCTCAGGGGGCACATGGGGGGGCGCCCGGGGTGGGGGGGCACCGACGGCGATTGCAGGTGAGGGTCCAGGGGTGCTGGGGGCTGCGGGGGGGCCGGGGGGGCCCCTCCTCTCCCTCTGCTCCTGCTCCTGCGCCTGCGCCCGCATCAACTGCTGCCGCAGCAGCACCCGGGAGGAGGGGGGGGCCGCGGGGGGGGCCGCCATGGCCGCTGGGGGGGCCGGCCCCGCGCTGCAGAGGAGGGGGTTAATGGCAGCGGGGGGGGGAGGGGATGGGGGGGCTGGGGGGTCGCAAGTACCTGTGGGGCAGGGGCTGGCTCTTCAGACAGTAGAAGGTGCTGGGGGCGTCTGCAGGGGTCCCGGGGTGTCTCCAGGGGTGTCCCCAGGGGGGTCACTGGGGGGGTCCCCGGGGGTCCCCCCTCCAGGTGGTTCCCACTCGATGTCAGCCACGATCCCCGACTCGGGCAGCACTGAGCTCAGGCTGCGCCAGGGGAAGGGGGTCAGCGCCCACTGGCCCCCCAGATCCCCCTCACAGCCCCCCCGGGACCCCTCCCACAGCCCCCCACTCCCTCCCAGATCTCCGCACACCCCCTCACGACCCCTCAAAATCCCTCCCGTTCCCCCTGCACACCCCTCCCAGAGCCCCCCCGGTCACCCCCCAAACGCTTCCTCACCCACCCTGGGCGCCCCCCCCCCCCCCCGCCTTTCGCCACCCCCTGAGCCCTCCCGACGTCCCCAGCCCCGCCGAGGGGCAGGGACAGGGCACTGCCCCGGGACTGTGCGGCCCCCCCCGGGCCCCCCCTCACCTGAGCAGCCGGAGGGTGTCAGGGGCGCTGGGCCCCTCCAGCAGGACGTAGACCGTGGGGCGCCCGGGGGGCGGCGCTGGGGGGGGGCCGGGGGGCGCGGGGGCCCCCTCGGCCGCCCCACGGGACATCGCCGCCCCCCGCGCCCCACGGCACCGCTCAGGGGCTCCCTATGGGGCGGGGAGGGGCCCTGCGGGACTGCGGGGGGGGCTACGGGGCTGGGGGGGGCCTCTAGGGTGGGGGGGCCCTATGGGGTGGGGAGGGCTGTGAAGTGCCGGGGGGTGGCGCTTCCCCAGGCCTCGCGAGGGCCGGGGGGCTGGGGGCTGCCGTGGGGGTGCGGGGGGGGGGGACCTGGAGGCCACTGCGGAGTCCGAGGGGTCTCGGGGTGTCCCTGCGGGGCCGGGGAGGGGGGGCCGGGGGGGGTCCCGGTGCCCCGAGCGGGGGCCGCGGGGCTGAGGCAGGAAGCGCTGGGCCCCGGGGGGAGGGGAGCCGGCAGGAAGTGACATCACGGGGGGGAGCAGGGGGGACCCCGACACCCGCCCGGCCGCCTGCTGCCCGGGAAGGCCGCGCTCCCCGCCCGGACGCCTGGGTCCCTCTGGGGGGAGCCAGACCCCCCCGCCCCCGGACGCCTGGGTCCCCCCGGAGCCGCTGGGGGGGGAGCGGAGCTGCCCGGACGCCCGGGTCCCCTGCGGGGGGTGCGGGGCTGACCCCCCCCGGACGCCTGGGTCCCACCCAGCCGTGTGGGTGGCGGGAGCCCCCCCCGGCCACGCCACCCCCCGGAGCAGCGCCCGCGGGGTTACGGTAAGGGGGACACGGGGGGGAGGGGGAGGGGGAGGGGGGCTGCCCCAGGGCACTGTGGGAAACGGGGCTTCGGGGAGGAGGGCTGGGGTCCCCCGGGGGGGTCCAGGTCTGAGCCTCGCCCCCCCCACACCCCCGGGGGCCCCTTCGGCGGGAGGAGGGGCCGGGTCCCCCTGGGGGGTGGGGACCCCCGGGCGCCTGGGGGGCGGGAGGGGCCGCCCCGGTCCCTGGGGAGAGGCCGGTCAGGCGGAAGCGGGGGAAGGGGGGGACCGGGCCGTGACCCCCCGACCCCGGGGCAGCGGGCGCCTGGGGCCCCCCCGGCCGCCTGGGTTCCCCCCGGCCGCCTGGGTTCACGGCTCCCCGCAGCGCCCGGGGCCGATGGGTGCCGGCCCCCCGCCCGCCCCGAGATGGAGGTGAGGGGCCACATCATCCCCCCGGGGACCTACAGCCCTGCAGGTACGGTGACTCCCGACCTCTGACCTCTGACCCCGCCCTGTTCCCTCGTGCCCTCTGACCCCGCGGTGTCTCCCCCCACCCCACTGTGCCCCTGCCTCCGTGGTACCCCCCGACCTCTGCCCCCCGGTGTCCTCTGCCCCCCGGTGACCTGCGGCGACCCTGAGCTCTGCTCCCCGGTGACCCCGGTGTCTCTGACCTCTGCCCCGGTGCCCCTGACCTGTGCCCCCTGACCTCTGCCCGGCGCAGGGGCGCCCACGGGGCGGCTGCAGGAGCTGCGGGAGCGGCAGCGGGGGCTGCGCCAGGCCCTGGGGCTGCGCCTGCGGGAGCTGCGGCGCCTCTGCCTGCAGGAGGCCGTGAGTCACCCCTGACCCCTGACCTGACCCCCCATCCCTGTTCCACCCCCCCCGGGGACCCCACCCCAGAACACCCTGATTCACTCCTGATCTA